>NC_081343.1:32984537-33011712 GCF_029784015.1 Lycium ferocissimum | reverse complement strand
TCTTTATGCACATTTGAAATCCAATCATACAAAGGACACAAGGACCATAGTTTAACCATATCAAGAATGACAACATAAGAGATGAATAAGAATCATAGACACGCCGGAATTTAAGAACGGAGTTACCCGAGACTCGTATCATAGCTTACTTACCACTAAGACATGCCAAAGAAGAGAAGGGGTAAGCTTTACATACCTCGTCCATTTCTCAAAGCTAATCCAAACCTAAGTCTTGGGCTGCCCATGATCTACAACAACATCGTTATATACCAAACATTAGCTATAGATACTTAAAACTCCAATCCCAAACTAGCACTTTATTCTATAGAAATTGCAGCATTTCCCCTATAAATACAACAACCCGAGAATTCAACTCGACCAAATCTTCAACAACAATACCAACGATCATACTAACAACATCAATAATCAATTTAAAACGCATTCTAACATTAACAACCTTCTCCCACATAATACGACGACATTCATTTACATTCAATTTAACTACATATAATCAAGCCAACACCAATGCTCGCACATTCAAATACTAATCCGAGATCATTCAAACAAGATTCAAGAACATTTCAAGCAATCCGCACAATATTCAAAATAACCCAACCAACACATACTCCACCCGAAACCTTCTCAATTCAACAAGAACAACAACAACACCTTTCTTTCTTCCAAACTCACGAACTACACCAACAATCTACACGTTAACAATGTCATTATCATAAATATAAAATCTACATAAGAATCACGTTAACTTCCAAATCAGCCCACAACAATTACAACTTCAACTTGATTCATTAAACTTTCATTATCATCATAGATTCCACAACAACAACAACCAAAAATACTAAATAAAATTAGTTCAACATGCCTACACCAAATCAGCCCATATTCGGCCACAACATCAACATACAAATTCCATAATTTTCATCCATTTCTACACCCTACAACAACACCCAAACATGCTCAATACAATTGATTCATCACTCCTACACAACACAACATATACACGGCCAAGCACCAACACACACGGCTCAACATCAACACCACAATTTCATGAGTTTCATTCATTTCCACATACTACAACATGCACAAACCATCCATAACACATATAAAGAAGATTGAACCTTACCTTTATCACTTAGTTCTTCAACTTGGCTAGAATTTGTGCTTGCAAAAATAAATGGTTTGCTTGCTCCAATGACCACTCCACGTTATAGAGGACCTTCCAAGGGTTGGAATACTAGAAGAAAATTATTATTTTTTATCACTTTTTCATGGACCAAATTTGGTCATCCATGGCCGAATGGCCTCTCCTTTGTTTCTCCAAGTTTCTTGAATTTTCTAAGCGGTGAAGATGATGAAAATAATGAACTTGTCATCTTCCAATTACATATATTAGCCATCCATGTGGACCATGGCCCACTCCATAGTGGCCGGCCACTTGGCCCTTTTTATTTTATGAGTTTTAACTTTCCAAAATTAATTTTTAACCCCAAATTTTCCTTAATATTCCATGCCAATAAAATCACAAGCAACTTTTGTCTTAAAACAAAATCGTGGTTAAAAGTCTCTACTTCGTATCCTGGAATAGTCTTGTCCCTGACTTATCATGGTTAACTCGAATTGTCCCAATGTACAAAATACGGGATATAACAATTCATATTAAGCTACTACTCAAAATGTCACTATTCTCATATTTGTAACCCATCTTCTATCTCCTTCCACAATCCAAGTTTTTCAACCTATCAATACTCTAAATAACATGAATTGATCATAAAACTTACCTTTGATAGTGTAGGAATAGCCTTTGGATGAAAATACTTCACTTGAGAAAAACCCTAGCTTCAATCCAAGGAGATTTCTTGACTTGTACAAATCCTAGTGAGCATTCATGTTCTTGATTCCATCAACTTTTGGTTTGATGAAGTTGATCCTTAATTTATTTGATGAAGTTGATCCTTAATTTATCTTGGATTCTTGAAAATAAATGGTGTGGAAAGTTGTAGAGGTGTGGAGAGTGTTAGAGAGAAAATGGGAAATGAAATAATGAACTTAGGGTCCCTTATATAAAACTTAAAAATATATCCGACCAAGTTATACGGACACACATACGGTCCGTATGTGTGACCGTATAATGCTTCCAGTGGAGGTCCCTTTTCTGGACAAGTTATTCGGTCAGATATACGGGCCGTATCTTTTATACGGTCCGATCCACCATTCCCCGAAACTTGTCCTCGTCGACCCGTTTTGTCTTCAATCCTTATGGAACCTTCTTAACACTTGTTTAACACTTCATTAACAACTGAAGGAGCATTATAGCTTTTTCTCAAGACATTATTAAGTCAACATTAACTTGGTACTTGTAACTCCTTTCCGAAGCACAATGTATACTTTGCCTTTCTTAACGAACTTTCTTCTCTTGTCTCAAACGTCTTTGGAGTCTTAATTAGAACCATTAAATACAGCTTCTTACTCATATAAACATCATACATTTCTCACACTGCGTTAGTCTAACTACCATACGACGGCATGAAATTTTTCCGAGTGTAACATTTATGTCCTCGAGAACTTTCGAAATATCTTCTATGGCTTTGATTTTTTCCAGATTGACTTCGATTCCCTTGTTTTACACCAGGAAGCCAAGGAACTTACCAAAACCAACTATGACGGCACACTTCTCCGGGTCAGATTCATGTTGTATTTCCTCAGTATATCGAAAGTTTCCTGCAAATGCACCAAATGGTCCTCCGAATCCAAAGACTTGACCAACATGTCATCAAGATAAACTTCCATTGTCTTTTCTATTTGTTTTTTAAATTACTTATTTTCTAAACATATGATTGATTAACCGTTGATAAGTAGCTCCAGCATTTTTTAAACCAATGGCATTACATTATAACAATAAGTTCCTTGCTTGGTTATAAATGAAGTTTTCTCTTGATATTCTGGATTCATCCTTACTTGGTTGTATCGGGAATAAGTGTCAAGAAAACTTAACATCTCATGTCCGACCGTGGCATCGATCATTCGATCAATGTGCGGCAGCGAGAATGAGTCTTTTAGACATGTCTTATTTAAATCTTTAAAATCTATGCACATCCTTAATTTATTTCCTTTTTTCGGTACTACTACAACATTTGATAACCATTCGGGGTATTCAAATTCCTGAATTCATCCTATATTAAGTAGTTTAGTTACCTCATCCTTTACAAACCTGTTCTTGTATTCTGCCGTTGGTCTTCTCTTCTGCTTCACCAGCGTAAACTTGGTATCCAAGCTTAGCTTGTGAGTCTTAATCTCCGGTAGAGTACCTGTCATGTCTAAGTGGGACCATGCCAAGAAACCCGTGTTAGCCTTAAGAAAATTAGTTAATTTGAGCCTGAGCTCTAGAGTTAATTTAGTGCCCAGGTATACCTTTCTTTCTAGCCAATGAACGAACAAGACCAATTGTTTGAGTTCTTCTACTGTTGATTTAGTGGCGTTGGACCAAAAATGATCTCAGAAATTGGAGTCTTCCAGTACCACAAATGATCTCAGAATTTTATGCGAGCCTAATTTCTCTTCACTTTCTTCCTCCTCCTAGTGTTTCGCCTATGAACTTGGATGATGTGCCAGGCCCGGAACTTCCCCCTCATCTCTCTTCTTATCCGAGCTTGTTACCTCAGCGATAGGATTTGGGGATAACTCTAATGTAATTACTGCTTGTCACTCTATTGTTTTTTTCTCAACAACTGTTTCGTCTATAGTGAACATTTCTCTTGCCGTTGGCTGTTCCCACGGATTTTCTAGACGCCCTCCAGAGTTGGGAATTTCACCAACAAATGTAATGTTGAAGAAACTGCCTTCACATCATGCATCTAAAGTCTCCCAAATATTGTGTTATACCTCATGTCACCGTCTATGACATAGAATTTCATCTCCATAACCATTCCCCCAACATTGATTGGTAATACAATTTCCCCTTTGCTTGTCACACTCACCATATTAAATCTGGAGAGGACTCTTATGGCCGGTATTATTTTGTTCAGCATTTCCATTTGCTCTATGACTTCCAATCAAACAATGTTGGCCGAGCTCCTGGATCAATATTTAAAATGCTTTTAATTTGAAAATAATCAATATTAACAGTGAATATCGATGCATCATTATGAGGGAGAGTGATTCCATCTGCGTCTTCATCACTGAAGGTGATTGACTCCTCGCTTAAGAGCTCCCAAGACCTGTTTTCTCTAGTTATGGATACTTTAGTCTTTTTTCCGTTGTAAAGGTTGCTTCAGTAACTTCTGCGCCTCCGGTTATCATGTTTATTACATGACGCGGTGTGACTACCTTAACCTACCCATCTGCTTCTCTGTTCTTGCCGTATTGTCCTTTGCTCAATCACTTAAAAATTCCCTTAAGTGCCTATTTTTTACTAATCAGGATACCTCCTCTCAAAGATGATAGTAGTGTCACACCTTGGAAATTAGGGTTGTCACACTGTGAATAGACTAATGCAAGTTTAAGGTGAACATGAAGTCCTTATGACTTTAAGGAGGGTATTTGGTAGCTTTAAAGCATACACTATGAGGTTTTGAAGAAATACGAATCGGTGAAACTAAGTTCGTCGAAGAAAATGAAGTATAAGTGATGTTTGGGAAGGTTTCGCAATTATCGATTTAATGATTATTTAGCAATGTCTTGAGGAGAAGATATAGGGCTCCTTAGATGGCTAATGAAGTGTTATACAAGTGCCAAGAAGATTCCATAAGGATTTGAGATCGAATGAACCAACGATTTTTTTTTTTGAAAAAGTTGAGTTTTACGACCACTTATACGGTCCGTATAACTTTATACGGTCCATATAAGGGTCCGTATAACTTTATACGGTCCATATAAGGGTCCGTATAAAAGTTCCAGAAAAGGCCAGTCCCTGGTAGTATTATGCTGTCACTTATATGGACCATATAAAACTATACGAACCGTGTCAATCGGGTCAGATTTTTCTCAACCTATAAATAGATGAGCCAAGTCCTTATTTATCATTTCCTATCTTCTCCACACCACTTGAGAGATATAGAAATTTCCTCACACCATATTAACACAAACCCAAGATAAATCAAGGATTAATTACCAAGAATCAAGAAAATCAAGTGAAGAAAGGCTCACTAGGGTTTTTAGAAGTCAAGATTTCCTTTGATATTGAAGTTGGGGTTTCTCTAAAGTGAAGTATATTCATCCAAAGTTTATCCTTACGTCATCAAAGGTGAGTTTTACATTCATCTCATGTTATTAAGAGTATTTGGTTATTGAATGACTTGGATGAGGGAAGAAAGTAGAATATAAAGCTCAAATATGGAATTAATGATATTCTCGAGTAGTAAATTAGCTTGAGTTATGATTCTTAGTATACCATGAGTATAATATTGTTGTGGGTGACACTAATGATGTTGAGGAAGTATTATGTGTAAATAGAAATGGTGTTGTGTTGTAGCTATTGTTATGGATGACTTTAAAAGGAGGTTTGAGGATTAAACAATCTTTAACTTGAAAGAAGCCTCTTGATTATGGTACTATGGATGTTGCTATCGATGTTGGGAGTTGTTTACTAAATGGAGGAAGTAGACGAAACAAGGGAAATGCTGCCCAATTTTCGTTAGCTCTTAGTCGTTTTAGTTTAAACTTAAGCATGTCTTCAATGACCTAGCGTTAGTACGAATTCTCTTGAATGTAGAATCGTGAGCTTGGAAGGGGAATGTTTAGTCATTAAGGAGACGCAAAGGTATGTTAAGGCTAGTCCCTTTCTTTCAAAGGCATGACTCTTATATTACGATTTCCTCTCTACATTTCCATGACCTTCTTACATCCCAAAAGTTAAAAGTTAAAGATTCTTAAGAGCTTCTTATGAGAAAGATATAAGATGTGTTCTATGATAATGATGATGATATTTCGAGAGATTCCAAAGCTTATGAATTGATGCTATTATGAGACTAATGATCTTACTTTATGATTTCCTTGATGTTGTTCATTGTTGATGACCTCACCTTATGATACTAGTTCCTTCAAGGTGTGACATAGCGATGATGATTGCTTCATAATATAATCGGAGGTTACCGAACTTACGTCACTCCGATAGAGTTGTAGCCTTTTATTTGGGCTCTCATGCATGCTTTATGTTATGTGTATGTATGATTACACCGAGCCTAGTTGGTCGGGCAGTCACCACTAATGGGCGGCGTGAGATGATTACCCCAGACGCGGGAGGCCCGGACGCGGGCTAATGATGATATATGACTCAGATAGTTTACTTATACATGTATATATATATATATATATATATATATATATATATATGTGTGTGTGTGTGTGTGTGTGTGTGTGTGTGTGTGTGTGTGTGTGTGTGTGTGCGCGTGTGTGTGCGTGTTATGTTGTTGTTTTAAGAGTAAAAGATAGCATGCATAGTTCCGCCTTAAGAGGCAATCAGTTACAGGTTATTTCTTTATATCATGTTCTCTATTTCTTTATCCTGTATTTATATATGCCTTACATACTCAGTACGTTATACGTACTGACATCCTTTCTTTTGTGGACGTTGCGTTCATGCCTGCAGGTAGACAGGGAGACAATCTAGATCCCTAGGAGCTTGTCAGTAGATATACAGGGGCACTCCTCTACTCCGTAGTTGCTGCTTATTGGAATATTCTTTTGTGTACATATATGGGGCATGGCGGGGTCCTGTCCCGTCCCTATGATTTCCAACACTCCAGTTAGAGGCTCGTAGACATATGTGGGTATTTGATGTCTTAAGATCTCCTTAGGGTATATTTTGTATATTATTTTGTTGCCTCGCGAGCGTGTATATATATATATGTTTGGAGGAATAGTTAAAGATTGTTTTATATTAAGTTTTTCTTTGAGAATTGTATTCATTCAGGATGAGGCAGATGATGAATGGAGAAGTGGTGTTCGATAGGTTAGGTCCGGGTACCCGTCATGGCTCTCTAGTTAGGTCGTGACAAAAGTGATATCAGAGCAGTTCGTCCTCGGGTGTGTCTACGAGCCGTGTCCGGTAGAGTCTTGTTTATGGGTGTGAAGCGCGCCATACTTATAAATAGGAGGCTGCGGGGCATTTAGGAATGATTGACCTTTCTTCTTATCATAGATCGTGCGATAGAGCCACGATATAAGAAATCCCTTTTCCTTAACCGTGCGCTATGTTATAAGTAAAGTCTATGAAAGGAAAAGCTACAGCATCCCAGAAAAGCAAGACAATGGCCGAAAGAAGGAATGAACGGGAGCCGCCTACAAATATGGAGGAGGGCGAGTGAGTAAGGTCCTATTTTGGTTCTCTCATCTTCGCCCACTCTAGAGGAGCAAAGGGGAGCCTCAACCTTAGCTCCAGCACCCCCAGTTCCTCCACCAGATGCCTCAGGCCAGGAGATGAGACAGGCCATCCTTTTGCTGACCCAGTTAGTAGCTGCTCAAGCTCAGCCGCAGGGTGCGGGACATGGTGATAGGGCTTGGAGAAAGAGGGTTAGGTCTTCAGGGTTTGACCATGAGTTCGGAGGTGCCCCGAGTCAGAAATTCTATAGGAACTCAGCTCGTTCAATAGCTAGTGCACCTCCAAGTTTCTTGGACCCAGGGTTGACAGGTCTGCTTGTTTTGGGCTAGTTCAGAGTTCTAGAGCTTCTAGTTCCCGGACCAGGGGTGATTCAGGTCAGATGAGATTTCCTGTACCACGATGTACTCAGTGTGGTAAGCCACATTCTGGACCGTGCCACTTGGGTTCAGGTGTTTGTTATGCCTGCGCTCGGCCGGGCCATATCAAGCACGACTGTCCATCGATACGTGGTAGAATAAGGTTCAGCCTACGGGATTAGCAACTGGCTCTTCATCATCGGTACGCCCTCCGAGGCAAAGCTCACAACATCAGCAGGCCGTGGCAGAGGTAGAGGGGGAGCATTCGGTTTGAGTGGTCCACAGCACCGCCTCTACGCACTAGCTGGACCACAGGATCTTGAGTTTTTCCCTGATATTGTCACAGGTATATTATCGGTATCCTCTTATGTATATATATATATATATATATATATATATATATATATATGCATTGAGTGATCCGGAGTTTACTTCGTCATATATATTACTCCTGATGTTGCCGACCGTATTGGGGTGAAACCTGAGCCAATCAAACGTTTTGAGGTGTTTATACCTCTTTGGTGACCAAGCGATAGCTAGCAGTATGATTTACGAGTAAGTAAACCTCCGTGAAGGGAGTTGATTGATATAATTCTTAGAAAAAAATGGAATTCTAGAAAGTGTGTTCAGGTACAACTTATGAGACAAGCCTTACTACTTTGCATTCTTTTATAGTAATCAGCCCTGTGTGGTTGAGTTGTATATCATATGTGTTTCTATATGTGGCCTTCTAAGGCATGAGATGTGTTTTCTGGGCTATGTGCAGGTTTGGGATGGTTAGATTTACAGAGGAAACTCTGTCAAAAATTTTCAGGAATCTAAGGGAAATTGTGGAAACTTTAGGTAGGATTATGGCGAGAAGAAAGAAAGAGCCCAGCAGCGAGTGATTAGAGACGACGTTAGTAGTCAAACGCGGGATAAATGTAGCAAGTATGTATTAAGCTAAAAGGAACGATGATTAGGTCAGGATAGAATAAGAAACATGAGAAGGGAAAATAATGTGCTTGGGGTAGAAAGAAGTTTTATATACTAAGGAGAATTAAAGAGATAAGCATTCCAGAAAAAGTTGCAAGTTAGAAGAATTTGGCTAGCCCTTTTATCCTTTGGAAGATTGAGTTATGGAATGAACTTGATGTATACGTATAGGTCGATGTATGTAACATCGAATTAGATTATTAAGTTAGACTTCACCCGATGATTATAGCGGGGGAAAACTTTCATGTTACTATGAGCTGGCCTTATTGACCTCGGTGATACCTCGAGGAAAGAGATCAAAAGAGATGTGTTCACAAAAGCTCCTTGCCTAGAAATTGGTTGACCTTAAGACCGCAGTTGTATTCTATGTTATAGTTCAGGTTATTTATCTAGGAATTTACTCAAACGGTTACATGACAGGAGTTTGTTCTTACTAATATGAAGGGAAGCGAAACCCAGATAAGGTTGATCAATGAAGCAAAAGAACGATAGGTGACGAATGCTCGGTATATGTGATGTGTGTAGTAGAAAAAAAAGAGAAGAAACAAAGACGTGTTAGGAGCAGATAAGGAAGGGCAGAAGTGAGGCAAATAGAAGAAAGGTCTACTAGAACAGTAACCCGATAAACAGAGGGTGGAAGACGAAAGAGGAAATAAGGTTTGATTGTGAATGATCAATGGACTGATTTTATATGTTTGTCAAGGCAGTAACAAATGGAATTGCATCCCCGATGAGTTACACGGTAAAGGTCCCAGGGAGAGATTATTGAGAAAAGGTGAGTTAAGAGGCATAGGGAGTATAGAGCGGTTATGAGCTACATCGATAGAAATGATAAATATGCAAGACGATCAATGGGTCTTGATAAAATTAACGAAAGAAACATTGGGGTAAAGTCAATTCCCTCATGGTTTAAAGTTGTAGCAATTAGACGGTAATCTAAAGAGACAATCAAAGAAGTAGTCTTTGATATTCTGAGGCAATGTGGCAGCGGGAGGCGTAAGAATGAGATGATACAAGATATGGGCCGTAGAATGAAAGAGGGGAGGAGAATACAACATGGCAGTTGTACAACAATAAGGTAGATTACGAGACAGAGTTAAAGGATGGGCATATAACGGAAAAGCGGTGTTAACCTTAAAAAGGTACACCACGTGAGTATTAGGGCTTTTGTTCAAGCGTAAGATAGATAAGAATGAAATGGTATTTTCATACAACAAGGGCTCATGCGAATGATTTCATAATGAGGATATACCGGCGATGAATGTAAGATTAGGATTAGGGAGAGAAGTGAATAATGGACTAGATGAGAAGTCAAGTGAAATAGCCACCGCAAGCTAGTTATATGGATGCAAAGTTCCAATGTCACATACCGGTTGGGGAAGCATTGTACAGGGAAAGCCTCAAAGGAAAAAATACTTAAGTCATAATTTAATAATGCCTTTGTTAAGAGAAGGATGCGGAGTTAACAATAGAAAAGGATTGAAATGGAAACGAACTATTTGGAAGCATGTGAATACTTGACGGTAGCAACCTACAATGAAAAAGAATAAATGTGTACGATTATTTAGAAGAGAAAGTTTATGGAGGATACGAGAATTTCAAGCTTAGAGTATTCCGAACGTAAAGGAATTAAGGCCGCGTCACAAAGTAAATGGAGTAAGATTAATCTAAATGAGAAACTGAAAGTGAGAGGTCTTTGGTGAAGAAGATAATAAGGAGTAAATTTGTGTAAGACAGTTTCGTGGCACTAATCAAGAATAAGGGTGGATCTAAAGCTGAAATGGATGTTGCAATTGTAAGGAATCATATAAGCTATATGTGGAAATTGTCCGGCTAAGATACTCGGCTCTCTACTGGTGCCTGAAGATCGATACATTTCAAGAGACCTGGGAAATATAGGTCATCCTAGTAACCCCCCCCCCCCCCTCCCCATTTTGAGATAAATAAGCAGATAGAGTTCATTTTCTAACTTCCTACGGCATGCTATGAACACGTATGTTAGACCTTTAAGGAAGATAAAGAGACCTGTTAGGGTGGCTTGGAATTGATATATCCAGATGGTCGCATGAAGCTTGCAGGTGGGAGAGCATCAAATTATTGGAATGTGGAAATTTCATCTTGAAGAGATTTACGAAGATTATTAAAAGACTTTATGAGAAGTTCTTACTGCCCTCTCAAATGGATTCGGGGTTGTGAATTAAGAACAAAAAAAAAATGTAACCTTGATGAAGGTATTATGAAAGGACGCAGAAGTAAAAGAGATGATTGGGAAGCAGAAGAAGATATGAAGTCCAAATATCCATATTTATTTCCATCCCCAGAAGAGGTTCAAGACGAGACGCCATTGCCCACAGGTATGTAATGCTTTCTTTTGATGCTTTTGGGTCGTATGTGGCCATGTTTTCTTGCTGTTGTTACTGTAGCCCTATGAGACGATGTTATTTGGGTTGCCGTGATAGGATGGTAATGCCATATTATAGGGGAAACTCTGGCAAAATTTTTGTAGGATCTCCGAGAACTTAACATTCGAGGACGAATGTTTCTAAGGAGGGGAGAATGTTACACCTCGAAAATTCAGGTTGTCACGCTGTGAATAGACTAATGCAAGTTTAAGGTGAACATGAAGTCCTTATGACTTTAAGGAGGGTATTTGGTAGCTTTAAAGGATACACTATAAGGTTTTGAAGTTATACGAATCGGTGAAACTAAGTTCGTCAAAGGAAGTGAAGTATAAGTGGTGTTTGGGAAGGTTCCGCAATTATAGAGTTAATGATTATTTATAAATGTTTTGAGGAGAAGCCATAGGGCTCCTTAGATGGCTAATGAAGTGTTATACAAGTGCTAAGAAGATTCCATAAGTATTTGAGATCGAACGAACCAACGAAAATAATTTCGGAAAAGTTGAGTTGTACAACCACTTATACGGTTTGTATAACTTTATACGGTCCATATAAGGGTCCATATAATAGTTCCAGAGAACGCCAGTCCCTGGTAGTATTATACGGTCACTTATACGGACCGTATAAGTGTCACTCAATCGGGTCAGATTTTTCTCTACCTATAAATAGATGACCCAAGTCCTTATTTCTCATTTCCCATCTTCTCCCAACCTCTTGAGAACTCCAGAAAGTTCCTCACACCATATTAACTCAAACCCAAGAGAAATCAAGGATTAATTACCAAGAATCAAGGGAATTAAGTGAAGAAAGGCTCACTAGGGTTTTTAGAAGTCAAGATTTCCTTTGATATTGAAGTTGGGGTTTCTCTAAAGTGAAGTATATTCATTCATCCAAAGTTCATCCTTACATGATCAAAGGTGAGTTTTACATTCATCTCATGTTATTAAGAGTATTTGGTTATTGAATGACTTGGATGAGGGAAGAAAGTAGAATATGAAGCTCAAATATGTATTTAATGATATTCTCGAGTAGTAAATTAGCTTGAGTTATGATTCTTAGTATACCATGAGTATAATCTTGTTGTGGGTGACACTAATGATGTTGAGGAAGTATTATGTGTAAATAGAAATGGTGTTGTGTTGTAGCTATTGTTATGGATGACTTTAAAAGGAGGTTTGAGGATTAAACAATGTTTAACTTGAAAGAGGCCTCTTGATCATGGTACAATGGATGTTGCTATCGATGTTGGGAGTTATTTACTAAACGGAGGAAGTTGACGAAACAAGGGAAATGCTGCCCAATTTCCGTTAGCTCTTAGTCATTTTAGTTTAATCTTAAGCATGTCTTCAATGACCTAACATTAATACGAATTCTCTTGAATGTAGAATCGTGAGCTTGGAAGGGGAATGTTTAGTCATTAAGGAGACGCAAAGGTATGTTAAGGCTAGTCCCTTTCTTTCAAAGGCGTGACTCTTATATTATGATTTCCTCTCTACATTTCCATGACCTTCTTACATCCCAAAAGTTGAAAGTTAAAGATTCTTAAGAGCTTCTTATGAGAAAGATATAAGATGTGTTCTATGATAATGATGATGATATTTCGAGAGATTCCAAAGCTTATGAATTGATGCTATTATGAGACTAATGATCTTACTTTATGATTTCCTTGATGTTGTTCATTGTTGATGACCTCACCTCATGATACTAGTTCCTTCAAGGTGAGACATAGCGATGAGGATTGCTCCATAATATAATCGGAGGTTACCGACCTTACGTCACTCCGATAGAGTTGTAGCTTTTATTTGGGCTCTCATGCCTGCTTTATGTTATGTGTATGTATGATTACACCGGGCCTAGTTGGCCGGGCAGAAACCACTACGCTGGGCGTAGTGGGCGGCTTATAGATGACAATTACACCGTGCCTAGTTGGCCGGGCAGTCACCACTAGTGGGCGGCGTGAGATGATTACCCCAGACACGGGAGGCCCGGACGCGGGCTAATGATGATATATGACTCAGACAGTTTATGTTATATCCCGTATTTTATACGTTCGGATATTTCAAGGTAGTCGTGGCAAAGATAAGGGAATGACCATCTCCCAAAATTATTTTAATGTACAAGTTGGTTATGAATATGAGTAGTATGGAAATATCGGGAAAGGTTAAGGGTAAAAAAGAATTCGCAAAATGGTTCACGGAAATAATGCGGAAGGCCAGGGGCAAAACGGGAATTTCACACAAGGATCAGGGATAAAGATTATATTATCTGAGTATGAGAATGTATATATATGGAATTTGGAGAGCGTAGGAAGTAAACCGGTTAACGTGATCACTCGAGGATAGCCCTTGTAACCATAAGCCAAGGTGGGGCCCGCCCATCGGGACTTTATAAAAGACATATAAAGAGATATATGGGTAGTACATGTGAAGTTGAGCAAGTCTAAGAAGGACCCATAAGCCAAAAATGAGTGTAAGCCCTCCAAAAGGACGATTTAAGAAAACGTTTCCGGATGACCGACTTTAAGGGGCAAACACGGCATTATACGTTTGGAATTTGGGAAAACCCCCAGAAATAAAAGTTGTATATAATTGAATTACCTTTCCAACGGTAGGTTGTGGACCCTGACACGATGTCGGAATCAAAAGTTATGGCCATTTTAAGAGAGAGACCTTAAGCTGCCAAAAAAATAATAAAGAGAAACCGCGGGCCCCACGTGGGGAGGTCGGTGAAACCCGACTTAGGGGTGCTATAAATACCCCATAAATCCTATTTTTTTAGCAATATTAGCATTCTAAAATTTCTAGAATTCTCTCAAACTTCTCCCAAATATTATAGTTTGATAAATCAAGAATTTAACAAGATTTCGCCAAACTAGTCCGTGAAAGGTGATTGTTCTTCTTTCTACTCAAGTGTGGCGTTGGAGAAAATTTATGTGGCTGAGTTTCTTCAAGTATAAGGTATTTTATTCATCCCATATCTTGTGTTGAGTTTATTTTAAGGTCTAGCAAGCTTTAAAAACGAAAATAGTTATGGAGAAGGGTCATAAAGTGTTGTGTTGAAGCGATTGTGTTTATGGGCTGTTTGAACATGTTGTGGCCATGTGTATGGACTGAATTATATATGTAAAGATGGTATATAATATTGTTAGTTTGTTGGTGAGATTATACTCCTCGATTGGGACGAAAGGAAGTGCATGTTGTTGTTGTATGTTGAAAAACATCGTGTGGGATGTTTATGGAACATATTGTTATGAATAAAAGTGTTGTGATGTTGATATTATTGGCATGATTGTTGGTGTTGTTGTTGATAATTTGGCCGAGTTGAATTCCGGATTTGTCGTTGATTAAAAATTGGCCAAGTTAGATTCTCGGGGATGGTGTATTTACGAGAGGAGGAGATCTTCGCGAAATTTCGGCGAGATAACAAGTAAATGTATTTGAAGGATTAAGAGAGGCATATGATAATGAACCTAACGATGGTGTCAATCTTCTTGAATGTAGACTAGCGATAGCGAGTTGGACAAGTAAACGTAGCTAGTAAGGCGGCGCGGGTATGTTAAGGCTCGTCCTTTCTCTTTCTATGGCATGATTCATATGTAAGATGTGTTAAGCGTTTCCATAACGATTTCATTTCCAAAAGCTAGAAGTAAGGGTTTTAAAACATGATTTCCTTCCTAAAAGTCTACAAGTGTTTTCCAAAATATTCCTTTTTTCTTCAAAAAACCAAGTTTTACAATATTGAAAGTCTTAACGACTAGAACGACGACTCCGATTTTACAATGACAAAGATGATGCTAAACATGAGAAAATGTCTATGACACGATATGCTATGACATGTTACGACATGATATGACATGACATGATATGATATGACATGACACGATATGACATGATATGATATGAAATGATATGACATGATATGATATGACACGAAATGACATGTTCTACGTTATCTTAATGTTATTCTCCGTTGGTAGTCTCGCCTTATGATTATTGATCCTTCAAGGTGAGACAAAGCGGCCATGATTGCTCCATAATGCGATCGGAGGTTTCCGACCTTTCGTCACTCCGATGGATACATGACTTTCTTTGGGCTCCGCGCATGCCATACCCGTATATGGGTCGGGGGGATGGGATACATGTATATGTGGGGAATGGGAAGGGGGAGACATGTTTCATTGCCACCGGTCGGTGGCTTATCATCCCGACGCGGGATTTGGCGGGCGAGCCGACGTATTTTATTATGTGGGTGAGCCGACTTGTTCGGCGCTATGATACCATATGACGGACCGACGCGTACGGCATCCGCCCCCGGGGGCACTCATACGCACGAGTCACGGTTTTACGGTATATGATCCCTATGTACCGGTTACATGACTACATGATATGCTCGTACATGTACATTACGGCTTTATACATGATATGTCCTATATGTACAAAGTTACATGTTCCATATGTATAGCTTACTCCTTTACACATGATATGTCTCATATGTACGGGATACTCTCTTCTACATGATATGTTCTACATCTCCATACCGTCATTACACATGATTACATCCCTACCGAGTTACTTTTCATGCCTTACATACTCGAAGACATTACTCGTACCGACCCCCTCTTCTTCGGGGTCGCGTTTCATGCCGCGTGTGTGAATCCGGATGAGCCGAAGCTAGCATAGAAGATGTCCAGCGGGGGTTGGTAGGCTCCACTTGTCTGCAGTCCGAGTCGAGTATATGTGCCATGATGATTTGTCCGGAAAGTTAGAGACTTGCAGACGAGCGTGGGTAATGGGTTGTCGACCATAAGCGGCTCCAATGCCCGACACGTTATTACGAGTCTTATATGATGTCGACCGTGCTTATGGAAAAGAAAAAAAAATTCTATGCATTCATTTCTAAGCGATTCATAAGTTCACATGTGTAATAAGAGTTAGCGGGTTCGCTCGGCTCCGAATATGGAGTCGGGTGCCCATCACACCCTAGTAAAGTCGGGGTGTGACAGTTTACTTATACATGTATATATGTGTGTGTGTGTGTGTGTGTGTGTGTGTGTGTGTGTGTGTGTTATGTTGTTGTTTTAAGAGTAAAAACTAGCATGCATGGTTCCGCCTTAAGAGACAATCAGTTACAGGTTATTTCTTTATATCATGCTCTCTATTTCTTTATCCTGTATTTATATATGCCTTACATACTCAGTACATTGTTCGTACTGACGTCCTTTCTTTTGTGGACGCTGCGTTCGTGCCCGCAGGTAGACAGGAAGACAGTCCAGATCCCTCGGAGCTTGTCAGCAGATATACAGGGGCACTCCACTACTCTGGAGTTGCAACTTATTGGCATATTCTTTTGTGTATATATATGGGGCATTGCGGGTCCTGTACCATCCCTATGATTTCCAGCACTCCAGTTAGAGGCTCGTAGACGTATGTAGGTATTAGATGTCTTAAGATCTCCTTAGGGTATATTCTATATATTATTTTGTAACCTCGCGAGCGTGTATATATATATATATGTTTGGAGAAATTGTTAAAGATTGTTTTATATTAAGTTTTTCTTTGAGAATTGTATTCATTTAGGATGAGGCCGATGATGAATAGAGAAGTGGTGTTCGGTAGGTTAGCTCCGGGTACCCGTCATGGCCCTCTAGTTGGGTCGTGACAGGTAGTCCCCAGTCCTGCGTATATGTATTCCATGGAAATCACACATCAAGTTTGGATCCCTTTAGCTTGGATCCGACCAGATAGGCTTTGGCCACCTTGTTTCCTTTATATGCCCAATATGCTGCTACCAATCACACTATGTCAATATTGAAGTTATATTTAGATAACCTCGGGGCTTCAATATTATTTGAAGTTGATGAACCTGCTCCCCCTTGCTCAGCAAACTTCTGCCATTTTGACCATGATCACTTCACTTGTCAAATCCTAGTTTTTTCGATACTGGAAAGTATTGGTTACTGTTTTCTCGTTCTGGCCGGGCATGCGACCTTTCTAATGGAGCATAAGGTTGATACCTATCACTCAAAGATATTAACTCGGAGTGAATGTTCCTTTTTTACCTATCCAGAAACCAACTGCGACCAATCGACCCTGAAGACACAGAGGGTCCCAATTGATCATCCTCAACTCGAATTTTTTATTCGTATTTGTTGTGAACATCCACCCATGTTGTTGCTAGGAATTCCAATAGTTTTTTATTTAATTTCAAGGATGCACTCGAGCTTTTGGGATTTAAACCTTTAGCGAAAGCCTCAACCACCCATTCATCTGATACCGCCGGTAGCAGCATTCATTCCTTCTAAAACTAAATCACGAATTCCAGCAGCAACTCTATGTCACCCTGAGCTATCTTAAAGATGTCTGCTTTCCTAGCCTGGACATCATTTGCTTCAATGTGTGCCTTAACAAGACATCTGCAAGCATTTCAAAAGAGTTAATAGAATGTCCGGGTAATAAAGAATACCATGTCATCTCCCCTATGGACAATGTTTCACCGATTTTTTTCAACAAAACTGATTCGATCTCATCCGGCTCCATGTCATTGGCCTTCACTCGCACGTGTATGACGTTACATGCTCTTGAGGATCTGTTGTCCCATCGTACTTTAGGATGTCCGGCATCTTGAAACTTTTAGGTATCAACTTCGGCGCAGCACTTGGTGGAAATGGAAACTGGATGTATCTTCTTGAATCTGGACCCTTTAAGAATGATGGTGCCCCTAGAATTTGGTCTATCCGAGTGTTAAACTCCTTTTTATTCTGATCTAACCGATCAGTCAAATCTTAAAGGCACCTCATGATTTCCGATGAATTATTACTCCAGGAACCATTTTTGCTACCTTCCCCACAATCTTCCGGTCTGGCCACTACATTACCATTCGTTAGACCTTCTTACAGCGCCTCCGTGTTAGACACTACTTTATCTTTTTTCTGCAACTCTACTATTGCCTTCTGTTGCTTCTCCAACAACTCAAATATTGTTACTAGATCTGACCCGAAAACTCTTTCTTCGTCTTGGGCATCATCATCATCGTTATTCGGGGTACAATCTATATCAGTACACCTAGAACCCTGAGGCAAAGTCCCCCACTCGTTTCTCACTCGAATCTCCCTTGTAATTGGATCAATTTCGTGACCGGGAATGTTGTTCAGAAGCTCATTATTATTGGTGTTGGTCTCATCTTGAGTACCAGCCATTTTCACAATTGATTTCCTGATTTCACAAACATAAGGTGTTTAGCAATGAATGGATAAAAACAAAACAACACCGCATTTGTCTTTAGCCCCACGGTGGGCGCCAAACTGTTTACCCTTAAAAGGTATAGTTGAATTTGCACAGTGATTAAAGGCATATGGATTGATTTTGTCTTAATTAGCAGGAATAATGGAATAGACAAGATGATAATAACAATTGAAATCAAGTAAAATGGATTTGCTAATTGAATGAAAATAGCCTGAGTTCGGAGGAATCTCTCGGCGAGAATGCCTCCGGAATGACTTTGGGCTTAAAGAACAATATGAAACTTAATAAAGAAAACAAGGAAGAATGTTGTTATTTTGCTAAGTGTGTAAAGTGTCAATTGTTAAGCAGAAGATTGGATGCCCTACCAACATGAAGGTTGGGCTCCCTTTATAGGAGTGGATTCAAGGGTTAGTGACCGAGAATCTCTCCTTCATAATTTACATTGGATGCGTAATAAATGACATTTAATCATAAAGGAATAACGCCTAGAACCGTATCCGGAATGGATAAGTAACAGTCAACGTGTCCAATCACTCCTTCCACTTCCGTAGTCCTTTGTCTGGTCTTGTGTCTCCGAGGTGATGCTGGTCGGTCCTCTCTGGATCCTATCCTAGTTGAATCCGCAACTATTCTGATTTGCCACGTGTCATTATCTAGATCGACAATGTGTCATGTCGGTTTTCACCCTACACAGATAAGTAGAAAGTTAAATCTTTAAAAATGCTATTCAAAATGAGATTTGACAAAATATGGCCTAAAAACAAGACTGCTGGTACTTAGAAAGCTTTGATAAGTTAATCAAACAGTAATAAAAAGTGTCGGTGAATCTCATGCATGAACTACTTAATTAAACATAAGTTTTTATAATTTAAAACCAGTTAAAAAAAGATAGTGATGAAGTCATGATGATACACACTAATTTTTTGATCCCTCTCGTGTCTTTTGCGTTTCACATATTATATGGCTATGATTGAACGATTCCGAAAGGTATATATTTATGTTACCTGTGTATCATTTACTACTAACTATTATTCCTTTAATTGAATTCTTTTCTATTTTATATAGTATAGCTTAATTAGATATGAAGTTTTTTTTTTAAAATACAAAATCTTTTATGTTAATATATATATATATATATATATATATATATATATATATATATATATATATATATATATATATACTAATATTTATATGGCTATAAGATTTTTAAAATTTATATTCTTAAATATATCATATTATATACTACTCGCATGTAATTATACAAAAATTGCTATTAAAAAGATTGAAAAATCAAATAAAAATTATGGAGTATTTTATTTAAAAAGGTATCGTCGGAAATGGATGAAAATGGAAATAAACAGTTAGTACATTGTTGGTGGAACGGAGGTAGTAAATGATGTAACTGTAATTTTATATCCACTTGTGTTGGAATCCTAAATTCATTTCTAATTTTACATGCAAATTAAAGTAGGAACTAAAGAAGCATCATAGCGGGGTTGGATTTAGGCAAAGTGTCTTTGTCTATTAGCAGAAGTGTCGGTGTCTTGTGTATATTTCTCCACCAAGATTCCAGCACAAAATT
Source organism: Lycium ferocissimum (assembly GCF_029784015.1). Taxonomy (NCBI): domain Eukaryota; kingdom Viridiplantae; phylum Streptophyta; class Magnoliopsida; order Solanales; family Solanaceae; genus Lycium; species Lycium ferocissimum. Next base: position 32,991,823 of record NC_081343.1, on the reverse strand, counting down.
GTACGCATTGCATCTATCTTCATATATTAGTACATTATTGCCACTACCTCACTCCTCAATCTCTCTTTCTCACCCACTTTCCTCTTCCTCTTCTTCATCTCCCTACAATACCCCTCAAAGATGAGATCTTGAGCTGAGCAAATCAACACTTGTCCATTATTTTCACAATTCTGAATATTCTTGGAAAGTGTTGTTGTTTTAGCTGACAGTATGTACGGGAGGGATCCATGGGGAGGGGCACTAGAGATGAACGCAACAGATTCAGCAACAGATGATGACAGGAGCAGGAACTTGCAGGATTTCGATAAGGCAGCTTTGTCAAGAAATCTTGATGAAACACAACAGAGTTGGTTATTAGGACCAACAGAACAGAAGAAGAAGAAATATGTGGATCTGGGTTGTCTTATTGTGAGTAGAAAAGTCTTCAAGTGGACTGTCGGTTGTATTATTGCTGCTGCTCTCATTGCTGGATTTGTTACTCTTATTGTCAAGACTGTTCCTAGGCACCGACACCATAATCCCCCACCAGATAATTACACTCTCGCTCTTCGTAAGGCCCTTATGTTCTTCAATGCACAGCGCTGTAAGTGAAATATTCTTACCATGTATCTCTTTCTTTATTATAAGTGAAATAAAATAATTGGAAGATCAATTTTGTTCTCCGAAGAATATAATATTTTCAGTTTTTTCCCTACTTGTAAACAAATGCCTTCACATGAGAATTAAGATCACAGGATATCAGTGTTTAAGATGTAAATTTATAATTTTTCCGTCAACAAATATATCTAACAGTTAAACACTTAATTCCGTGTAGCTGGGAAACTCCCTAAGCACAACAATGTATCTTGGAGGGGGAGTTCAGGTCTGCAGGACGGCAAGTCGGATGATTCAACTATGTTTAAGAATTTGGTTGGGGGATATTATGATGCAGGAGATGCAATAAAGTTTAACTTCCCTCAATCATTTGCTCTCACTATGTTAAGTTGGAGTGTGATTGAGTATAGTGCAAAATATGAAGCTGCTGGGGAGCTCAGTCATGTCAAAGATATTATTAAGTGGGGGACTGATTACCTCCTCAAAACCTTCAATTCCTCTGCTGATACCATTGATCGAATTGTTGCACAGGTAAATGTCTGCATTTTCAATTAAGATTTTATAATTATTCTGTTTTCACCAATCATTGATTATGCCTTTTTAATTATCATCACCTTGGGAATCTTTTGTCAGTTTACTATTGAAAAATTTATGCATGATGCTGATCTCGTGATTGGCGTTTTGACTGTCTCTAAGTATATCCTATTGACAAAAACGACATCAATGATTGCATTGTTTTATTTCTTTCACTCTTTGAGAAAATGACCATACATATTTGGACTCGTTAGAAGGATCTCTGTTGTGTTTTATATATAGGTGGGGAAAGGGGATACTTCAGGAGGACCAGATCCGAATGATCACTATTGTTGGGTGCGTCCAGAAGACATTGATTATCCACGGCCTGTAACTGAATGTCACAGCTGCTCAGATCTTGCTGCGGAGATGGCTGCTGCTCTGGCTTCTGCTTCCATTGTTTTTAAGGATAACAAGGTCTACTCACAAAAGCTTGTCCATGGTGCTAGAACTCTCTTTAAGTTTTCCAGGGAACAGCGTGGCAGATACAGTAGCGGTAATGAAGCTGAAATATTCTACAATTCTACTAGTTATTGGGATGAGTTTGTGTGGGGTGCGTCCTGGCTCTATTATGCTACAGGAAATTCTTCGTATCTTCAGCTTGCTACAACTCCTGGTATCGCCAAACACGCTGGTGCTTTCTGGGGAGGTCCTGATTATGGCGTGCTCAGCTGGGACAATAAGCTCGCTGGTTCACAAGTAAGACTTTTCCTTGCATCATCTTTGAGTTTTGTTTGCAGGCAACATTTGCTCTTGGCCTGTATATTTAGGAAGTTGTATGTATTTCTCTGAGAGATCTATATTGTACTGATGCAATGCTTTTCATTTGCGTTTAGCTGCTTCTAAGCCGTTTGAGATTATTTTTGAGCCCTGGATATCCTTATGAAGAAATTTTGAGTACGTTTCATAACCAGACAAGCATAATCATGTGCTCTTTCTTGCCATTCTTCTCTTCTTTTAACCGCACGAAAGGTAAGCATCTTTAATCTCGTTAGCATGTATAATAAGTTTTGCAGAGTTTGTGGAAAGTCAAATATAAATCGTTGAGCCTTTGCAGGAGGGCTGATTCAGTTAAACCATGGAAGGCCTCAGCCTCTTCAGTATGTAGTCAATGCTGCCTTCCTGGCTACCTTGTATAGTGACTATCTTGCAGCTGCGGACACCCCTGGATGGTATTGTGGACCCAATTTCTACTCCACCGATGTCATACGTGAATTTGCACAGACTCAGGTAAATGATCCTCTCCTTTTTTTTTTCTTTTTTCTTTTTTTAATTATTTCTATTATGTCAGTACAGGTAAATATTACCTGTAAAAAAATCTCTCTGCGATACATTGTTCCAAAACTAATTTTAGAGTCCCTTTGGCCCATGTGCTGGATGAGATGGGGTAGATTATAGTTCACACATGCAGAATAATATGGTAAGTGATAAATGCAAAGAAATCAAGAGTATATGAGAGATAGATGGGTGTCAGCATGTTTTTTTTCGATGAAGTAAACATTTTCATTAATGGTATCAAGAAGATGAATAGGATGATTACAAGAGATAGTAAATACAAAAGAAATTTTTTTACTCTATACAATGAGGCCTATGTTAGGGATAGGGAGTTAACAAAATCCAAAAAGGTGTTGGGGGAGTCTACAGGGGATAAGTTGCGTCTACTATATAGAGTGTAAGCATGTTTTTATTAGCCAACTTTCTGGCACTAACTCAGTTGTCCTTCTTTGACTTTTAGATTGACTACATCCTTGGAAAGAACCCCAGGAAAATGAGTTATGTTGTGGGCTTCGGCAATCACTATCCAAAACGTGTCCACCACCGAGGTGCATCAGTTCCTAAAAACAAGGTCAAGTATAATTGTAAAGGAGGATGGAAGTGGAGGGATTCATCTAAGCCTAATCCGAATACTCTTGTCGGAGCTATGGTTGCTGGACCAGACAAGAATGATGGTTTCCATGATGTTCGTACTAATTACAATTATACCGAACCAACACTTGCGGGAAATGCCGGTTTAGTTGCAGCCCTCGTGGCTCTATCGGGAGATAAAAGTGTTGGAGTCGACAAGAACACAATATTCTCTGCAGTACCACCCATGTTCCCTACTCCACCGCCCCCGCCAGCTGCTTGGAGACCATAATTTGTTGAATATTACTTTTATCAACCCCGTCTTGTATGACCATAGATTCATTTTTTTTTATTTTTTTTTTAATAATGTGGTTGATATGGATTCTGGTACCAAGAAGTTTGAAGCAATATGAAGGTCAAGAAACAGGATGAGCACATCGAACGTATAGCTTGGGCTCAGCTTGGTCTAGAATCTGGATGTAGAACTCTTTTTTGAAGAAGTGCCCAACGGCGTGTCTGTTATTTGCAATGTATCAATATACACAGTTTGTATGTATGTAACAAACCAATGATATACTCATTGAAAACTGGAACATGAAACGGCCTCAATTTTTGTTGGGTAAGCTTTCAATTAATGCCCCACAGTTATGTGAATTTTGCATTTGGTAGTGCAGTGTGCATGTAGTAATGGTATTGGACTATTGGCAGATGTTGATCTAGTTACATTTGTGCTGCTGCTTCTGTTCTCTGGTTCTTAATTCTTTCATTTTGTGTAACTACTTGACATGTACTGGGTACAGGCTGATGCACAAATTCTATTAGCCTTTGATCCAAATGATGTGTTAGATGACAATCCGACTCAATCCTTAGTTTCACCTATACTAGTGTCGTTTGGCCGTGCTAAGCCGGGCCCAAACTAGCGTTAAAATTTTAATTTGTAGATATCTTTTAAATTTTTTCCGCTCTTGCTTCTTTGTTTTTGTAACATTAATCTAATACTTCGAAAGACTTCTAAAATATTAAAGTACAAAAACGTACCTGAAAATTAAAGGAAAGTATTTTTCTTAGTTTATTTATTAGATTTAAAAAAAAAAAATCAAACATTTGAAAGCTCTCATAATTTTCATTTTACTTAAATTTTTTGAGATTAAAGTCTCTGATGATCCAAATTTAGTTTTCATATGTTAAATTAATTTCATTTGCTTCTTTGAATTGAATCCATATTGCCTAACTTATTTTTTTATCAAAGATATTACAGTATTCAATTTATGTCAAAAATATTCTATGCGCAAATATTGTGGCATGATGAAATCAATAAAGACTTACAAATAATTATAAATAATTAAAAGCCTTGATATTACAAGAATTTTTTGTAGATATTCTTTCAAATTAAATCACAAAAAATTACTGAAAAGTCAATAGAATTAATTGTTCTGACCTTAAGCTTTCTTTTACATTCCAAAAGATGCATGTTAAAAAATAACATTTTTTTACTTTTTCTTAATTTAATAAACCATTTTATGAAATCTACATTGTAATAACTTTTTCATGCTAAACGTAACTATTTTATCCTAAACTATATAAAATATTGATTATCCGATATTTTGCAAAATATTTAATACTTAAAAAAGGTAAAAAAAAATATAAGTTTTACAATTGTCTAGTATTATTACTATTTGAAAATCAAATTGTATTTTCTTTAACTGCATTATTTTTTCAAACATTTTCAGAATATATAAAAAAAATATTTTATTATTGCTCTTTTAATATAGTAAATAAATTTTATGTTAATAGTGTGCGCACGTAAAATTATTAATTAACTGCCGTACTTCGAAATTCATTTTTCGATTGAGACTGAGGGATTGTAATTTACATTTTTTGATACATTTTGAAGTATTTAACAATGATAGAAGTTATTTATATCTATTTTCTTAATTTAAAACTTAATCCAAACTTGAGTGAAATCTTCATAAACTACTTATGTTCGCCAGCACGTACGACATAAGATTGTAGGGACAAATTAAAAAGTAATTACTAAATGGACAAATAAAAAATTAAAATAGCAAATAACAAATGGTAAATAACATCAATAAATAATAAATAGCATTATCAGAATAATATTGTAATTCAATCATTAAGCCTATATTAAGATAGAATTGATTAAGCCTATATTAAGATAGAATTGAATGACATGATAATTATATGTCTATAATAAAATCTTAAGGAAAAACATAATTTGAAACAAGTTTAATAATATTTCTACATAAAAGATTCAAATATGTATGAGTATGCTTTGTGGGGCCTATATAACCTTTTCCATAACATCATCATTTTTAGTGGCTTGAAAAAGTCCTTAAAGTTCTCAAAATTTTTCAAAATGTGTGAAGATTCACAAAGTCATTAATTTTTCAATTAGGGGTAAAAAGAGTAAAAAAAAAAAAAAAAAAATCACATGAAGACTACAAAAAATGGGTATTCTCCCTTATATATAGTAGTAAAGTAATGAAACGTAGACAATAAAAATAAAAAGTAAATTTGACCTTAAAAATAAATTTGAAACCTAGAAGTAATTAATTCAAAAGTTAAAAAGAAAAAAAGCTCTCTTCTCTCTCCTCCTATTCCCATGCAAACCCTAAACTAAGCCTATTTTCAAACTATGGCCATTCCGGCCACTGGCCAGTAGTCAACGGCGCCTGGCCAGCCTCCATCAACTTCCAACCTAGATCACTACCCTCCCCTTACCAACACGAAAATACTCACTTCTCAGCCAATTGTCCCGCTTCTCTCAGTCAAAGAAACAAACCCTACAAACTACATGCAGACTCTTGTGCATGATTGTACCCCTATTGCCGACCCATTGTTGATCCTATACCTATCAAGGAGATTCAATATGTTGATGGTATCCCAGTGATGCGTTGGACTACATCAGAAGTCTCAAGAATGGAGCAAATGGAGAATTTAAAGCATGCTATTATAGGTAAGTTCTCATATGGCTAGCCAGAAATAGATGAGTTGAGAGATATTATTCCAAGTCAATGTGGTGCTAAGGGAAAGTGTCAAGTTGGATTCCTAAGAGATCGACATGTTTTGATTAGATGTTCTTTAATGGAAGATTTCATAAACATCTCTTCAAAGAGTGCCTTTTGGTTGAAGTCTAAGGATGGTAAGTCTTATCAGATGAGACCTCTCATATATGATTCCCATTTTAGGGTTGAAAAATAGACTTCAATTGCAATGGCATGGATATCTTTTCCTTATTTACTGCCTACTTACTTTGTTAAGGAATCTTTGTTTATCTTAGCATCAGCAGTTGGGAAACCTTTGTTATTAGACGTGGCTACTATTAATAAAACCAGGCCTAATTGTGCTAGAGTAATGGTACAATTGGATTTATTAGCAAATCTTCCTAAGATTGTTATGATGGAGATTGAAGATTATCAAACCAAGGAAGTGAATGTTATGAAAGTGAAGATTCAGTATGATCATTTGCCTAAGTATTGTACTGAATGTAAGTTGCAAGGCCATGCAAAGGAAGAGTGTAGAGTGTTACATCCTGAGTTAAAGGAGGATGTCAATGAAGGAGAGGCAGCAGTGAAGAAGAGTGAGGAAGTGACAACTGAGAAACAAGCAGTAGCAACACCTCTAAGGGATTTCAATATCCAGGGAGGCATAGAAGGAATAATAGATGGAGATATCCAGTGCAACAATATTTGCCAAAGGTGTTGTCTAGTGGGAAAGTTATTACTTATCCAACTGCTACTAACATGGGAAAGAAGAGGAAGGAGGATGGTCATGCAGGGAAAGACAAGCAACCAGAAGGAGTTGCACTTTAAAATAACTTTGAAGTATTAAATGACAATGTAGAATAAGGGGTGGATAATCACAACACAAAGGATTTGATTCCTACTGATTCAGTAGGAACATCTAAAGAACCAGATGTTTTAACCAAGAAGGCAGATAATGCTAACAAATCTGAACTAGCTGATGATTGTTTGAATGTGACTAGGGAAGAAGGTCATATTGGAATGCAGGATGAGAATGGGAAGCAAGTGCAGGTACTGAGATAGTTATTTATAAGGGTTCTGAAGAAAAGATTGACAATGTAGATGATCCTCAAGAGAAAGATACTGATGGAGTAGACAAAGTAGCAGATAGTCAAGAACATGTAGAAGATGGAGAGAAGCAGTAATTAAATGATGGTGCGGGTAATTTAGCTCAGGATGTTCAGGATCATGAGCAAAGTATCACAATCTTTAATCAGGAGCATATTCAGA
>NC_081343.1:32974537-32979537 GCF_029784015.1 Lycium ferocissimum | reverse complement strand
CTCATCGTAATTCGTCCCTACTTGTCCATTCGGTCGGTACCAATAACACTCCGTCACGACTCACACGGCCCTTTTTGGGATTGTCTTTTAGAATAACAAGCCCTTTCCAAATTCTTTTTACCGTATCGACATCAACCTTCTAATTATTCTTATCCTCAATTTAGCGATTAACTTCTTCCTCGGCGTCGGCCATACTCGTAACTTAGTCAAATCCTATTATTGCTATTGGCACGACCTTCCAAGACATATTACAGATCTATATCTCATTTTCACTTTATTTCGGGAAAATTTTGGCAGAGTTTCCTCTCAGAATCGTTACTATCTCAAAATACGTACGGTGAAATACCAACAATGCCTCACAGGGCCAACATATATATACATATCATATCATATCACAGCCTCACAGGGCTCTCAACATCATCGGCAGTACAAAAATTAATAAACATACCTTGTATGCCCAACTCAATCGGCACCTGTCACCCTTTCTTATTTACTTTCCCTTTTTGATCTCAACTTGTATTTCAATCGTACTTTAATATCTTACCCGACATATATCTTGCATACCTTTGCTTTCCTGCGTACTTCGTAGCCTCCAATATCGTTAATCGCTTTCTTCTGTCGATGCCATTTCTCTGCTGAAGTCAAAGGTTAGTGTCGGGAATCTCATTTCCTATAACTTGGCTCTACGGCACGATCTAAGATGTCAAAGAAGAGTAACCATCCTAGATGCCCCGTAGCCTCCTGTTTATAAATGTGGCGCGCTTCACACCATAAACAGGACTGGGACACGACTTTGCAGACAACCCCTAGGACGAACCGCTCTGATACCAATTTGTCACACCCTTAATCTGATAGGGTGTGATGGGCACCCGACCCTTACCTAGGGCCGAGCGAACCCGCTGACTCTCGTGACACTCATATTCATACTAGGCTGGGCCCTTAAGTCGTATAATGAAAACATAACGAAAACTTTACAAAACATGCTTTTGATTTTCCTGAACTCAAATACAATCTGTAATCATAAGAAACTGTAACATAACGCATAATAATGCATTGGCTTATAGAGCCGCTTACAAACTGACACTGTCTGCAAAGTCTCTAACATAGGACATGAAACCATATCATAAGGCTCTAACTCGGCAGCACTCCGGAGAAAGTGGAGCTCGCCAATCCCGCTGGAACATCTCCTGCTCATATCATCAACTCATCTGGGTGTACCTGCGCGGCATGAAACGCAGCCCCCGAAGAAAGGGGGTCAGTACGGAATATGTACTGAGTATGTAAAGCATGAAATGTAGTAAGCGGGATCACACTGAAGTAAAGAGTACAGAAAAATCATAAGACTTGCCTTTTGAAAACATTTGTCATGCATATGCATATATCGGTAAGTAAAATCTTATCATAATCATATCGTCATACCATCGTACATATATACCGTACCCGGCCCTCTAGTGAGGGACTCGGTGAGTAAAATCATATCATAATCATGTATGCATGCAGATATACATATATACGTACCGTACCCGGCCCTCTAGTGAGGGACTCGGTGAGTAGCGTGTCCCGGCCCCGCTAGCAAGGGACTCGGTATGCCATCCTGGCCGCCATCCCCATCTCAACACATCATCACATCATCATACACACACACATATATATATATATATATATATATATATATATATATAGCGTACCCGCCCTACAGTGAGGGACTCGATGAACAATGCAGGGAAGTTGCACGAATGCGTACCCGGCCCGGGACTCGGTGAAAGACATATTGAGCTTGCACGAGCAGATTAGTGAGAAACCAAATGCAAATAAAACATTTCCAAGACTCAATGAAGTAGTCCAAACGGAATGTCATTTGTAAGTCGGACAATAGTTATATCGAATATCTTTCGGAAACATAACATACATCATAAACGTATTAAAAAAACCATCGGGATCAGAGTATTACGCCAAACCAATCCGAGTCCGCCTCGGAAGTTACAAGCATTATTCACTTTAAAACTTTCTACGAACAAATCGAAGCGATCCGAGCCTTTATGCGAAAGTTACGGACGTTCGTAGTTTCGGAATCATTTAGGAATCAAATCTCTTTTTGAAAACTTTCATGCAACCTTTGAAATCCATTCATACGAAAACATAAAGACCATAATTTGACTACATTAAGAATATGAATATCAAGAAGCAAATAAGGATCATAAACTTGCCCGGATCGCAAGAATAGAATCACCTCGAAATTTGTGTCATAACTTATTTTCGACTAAGACATGCCAAAGAAAGAAAGGTTGAGCTTTACATACCTGTTCCATCTCTTATTAGCTACGCTTATTCGTCCAAGCTCGTAAGTCTACATTTAAAAGGATTCACACTAACGTTAGACTCTTTACTGCACACTTGTTCCAAATTTCAAATCAAACTATTCTATATTCTGCCGAAAATCGGGCAGCATCTCCCCTGTTTATATGCCTAGCCCGAATTCTCAATTCAACAACCAACACAATCACAACAATACCAACATTAAACATAACATTCCCAACTTCAAAATAATTCATAAACTCCCCATATGGTGTTTGTCCCATAATTCCATCACAGAATCATTTTATCACGATTTTCTGACTCCTTCTTCGTAAATAAATCAATACGAACACAAATAGAAAGAGATTCATACCTTTCCCGTGATAATAATGCTATGTCTTCACTCCTTCACCTTGAACTTAAGCCACAACGCATTAATACACAATTTTGTAGTTGCAACTATTCGCTGTCTGGACCGGAATTTGGGAATTATACCTGATTTTGGGTTAAAAGTTGGTGGTGGAAGGTTGGGGAATTTTCTGGAGTTTTTGGGAAGGTTTTGGGTGGTTTGGGATGAAAATAGGGGGTCTCCCCCTTTTATAGAACGGTCCAGGTTCTGCCTGGACCAACCTATTTTTCCTTTGGGCGCGTTCGCGCTGGTTCAGTTTTTCTGACTGCACCTTTGTTCAGTAAAAAGGTCATAACTCTTGATCCCGATATTGTGTGGGGACTCACGACCTATGGTTGGAAAGATCTTTCAATTATCTACAACTTTCGTTCTTTATATTTTTCCAAATTCCAAACTTATAATACCGTTTTTCCCCTCCAAGGCAGATCATCCGAAAATGTTTCCTTAAATCGCCCTTTTGGAAGGCTTATGCCCATATTTGGCTTATGGGTCCTTCTTAGGACTTGTTCAACCTTTCATGTACTACTCATATGTATCTTTATATGTCCTTTATAAAACTCCGACGTGTGGACCCCACTTAGCGTGCAGCAACGAGGGTTTCTCATTAAGTGCCATACGAACCAATTCACCCCATATGGTCTCCAAATGTCATATACATATGTTATTATCACATTCTTATAATATATCCTTCATCCTAAACCCAGGCTTATAATTTGTTCAGCGCTTTCGCGCCTCGCGGGGGCGCGTTCGCGCCGTATGTGGCCCTTGACGCCTTCGCGCGTTCGCGCCACTCCCGAGCGCGTTCGCGCGAGCATTTTTCCGTCTCGCCACCCCCGACTTGTAACGTCCACATATCCTTACCCCGATGTCCGATTGAGGAGCGGTTTGTTGCGTTGGGAACTAGACTTCCCGAACTTCACTTTAGGCTTTTGTTTCCCTTCAAAACTCTTAATATACTAAAACACATTCTTTCTTCCAGTTAGACCAAATTTTTTGTTCCAACCTTGCCCAACTTTCCTTCAAAGCCTCGGAAGCTTAATTCCCTTAGTTCACTGATCTCCCACTTCTCGTATAACTGGTTACGCAAACTCGGACTCTTATAATCGTAACACGAGCACCTATGATCTTGCATTTCCTTGACAATAACTCTGATGTTTGCACTTGAATAGCTAATGCCTAACGAATTTCAACGTACCGAAACTACGAGGTATAACATCCTTCCCCCCTTTAGATCATTCGTCCTCGAATGTTAAACTAGTCGTATAAGGTCTTATAAGGTTCTCGGGGGGTTTCCTTTGTTACTATAGTATGCAGTCTCATCTACCAATCATATTTCTTCTTCATCTTTTCTTCAGCTTCTCAAATTATCTCCTCCCTGTTATTGTTCTGTCACAATACCTTAACAAAAGCCACGTCTTTAGTATGCAACCTTCTTACCTTACGAACAATGTAATAAGATCCAATATATCTCGGTTTAAACTTCTCTTTCTTGTCGAATCTCATTACACCTTTCATGGGTGATATCTTCACGCATACCCACTTGCTAGTCTGGAATTCTAAGTGTCGACGCCAATTGTTGTCATATGATTTCTGTCCTCTCTGAGCTGCTAATAGCCGTCCTCTGCATTGATTATCATTAGCCGGTGTCATCCTGAAAGAATTTGACACATAAATTCACCCTCTTTTAGTAGCCCGCTAGTTCTGATCATCTTGCTTAATCATCTTATACTCCCCCTTTACACAACTTGTAACATTCTAGGCACATTATCTCGTGTCGTCTCTTTATCTTTAATTCAAACCCTTCTATTGGCCCTTTGCTCAGATCTTGCTCTGAACTTTCCTGTCACCCATGATGTTGCAACCTTTACGCGAATATACGAAGGTGCTCCCATTAGCCCAAGAAATACCTTAGCGTGGCTTCACTATTCTTTATGCTTCATTTTGCCGTCGCCTCTCTTATCATACAACCGGTATCGGGATAGGTCTCTGGTTCAACTATGGCCATGTCCTGCTTGTCCTTAGTACTAACTCCATCTTGGTAATTTAGCTTAACCATCTCTACATCTTTCCTGAATGCACCCAGAATCTCGTAACCATATTGTTATTACTGAATCCAAACTTTTCTTATTAAGTATTCACTTGGTCTCACCTCTCGTGTATAATATTCATAGGTGACATGACTGCCCTTGCACGACCTGCGCATTTAATCTTAATCACGCTCGTTCCTTTTCCTGATTCGTACTATTCCAGATCTTACTCCCGTTCTCGCATTTGCTAGGAGTCTACCTTATCATAC
>NC_081343.1:32927037-32959537 GCF_029784015.1 Lycium ferocissimum | reverse complement strand
AAATATATTCGAAATTTACGAATGGAATTTCCCCGAGGTACATATCATGTTATACCTTAATTCCGTCTAAGACATGCCAAAAAGAAAAGAAGGGTAAGCTTCACATACCTGGTTTGCTTCCTAGGCTAATCCAAACTCAAACCTCGGCTTTCAAAATCTACAATAACATCGATAGGCATCGAACATTAGTCATACGCGCTAAAGAATCCAATTCCAAACCATTACTTTTTCTACGAATTTTGGGCGACATTTCCCTTATAAGTGCACAACCCCGAGATTTTAACTCGGCCAAATTCATCAACAGCAACCAAACCAACAACCATCCAAACAAGATTTAAGAACATTCCGAACAATCCACCAAGTATTCAAGACAATCCCAACAATATGCTATGAAACCCGAAACCTTCCAACTTAATGAATACGACAATAATGCGTTTCTTTCTTTCAAATTCTCATACTACGTCAACAATTCCCTACATTACCAAATTACCTTCATAAATATAAGGAAACATATTAAGATCATATTGACTTTCAAAACAGCCCACAACAATTGCAACACCAACATAAGTCATTAAACCTTCATTTCACATTGTAGAATTCGCAACGACGACAACCAAAATACTACATCACATTAGTCCCACATACTTGCCCCAAATCAGCCCATTTTTCGGCCAACACCACAACACACACATTCCATAATTTTTCATCCATTTTCACACACTAAAAACAACATGCAATCATGCTAGACACACTTAATTCTTCACTACTACACAACCACACACACTACCCGGCCTCAATCACACTACACACGGCCCAACTTCAACCCAACATATTTCATGAGTTTTCATTCATTTCTTCACATCACAACAACACACAAACATGCTAAATTCAATTAGTTCATTACTCCTACACACATATATATATACACGCCAACCTTCAACTTTCACAACTCAACTCTAACATCCATATTTTCATAAATTTCATCCATATTAACATACTACAATACACATAAACCTTCCATAACTCATAAAACAAGATTACAACTTACCTTTCTTCACAATTCCTCAACTTGTTCAAAGTTGGCCAAGGATGAAAACGAACAATCCAACGCTTGAAACAACAACTCCACGTTACTAAGCACCCTCCAATTAGTAGGAAAACAAGAAGGAAATAATTTTTCCATGGTCAATTTTGGTCTCCTCTTTTCTTTCTACCATGGCCGAATGGCCTTCTCCTTGGCTCTCAAGGTTTCTTGAATTTTCTTAAGGCAACAAATGATTAAGATGACTTACTTAGTCATCTTGGACTACATATATAATTAAACACTTGGCCCTATGGCCCACACACACACATATATGGCCGGCCACCTATGGCCATTTGCAAATAATGGCCAACTTTCCATAATTCATCTTTTGGTCCCAAATTTTTCCAACTTTCATTCTCTAATTTTTTTCCTTATTCCAATCTTACCCTAACACTTCATATCCACAAAAGATGAATATGCAACTTATGCGTTGAGACAAAATCAACAAAACCGGAAATTAAAAGTCTTGTCCATACCTCGTCGCAACCAACTTAGAATATTTCGACATACGAAGTACGGGGTGTAACAGGAACCATGGCATATATGTTTGGAATAGATTCCATTTTGAGGGAGTTGAAAAAGCACTATCTCGTTGAAAGGTTCTATACATCTGCCCTTTCTCAATGCATTTCTTTGACAAAGACTCCGTTTTTTCCTCTTTTCGGATAATAAATCTTTCTCAAAACATGGAGTGTGAATCAAATCCATGTTTGAATTGAAATTGAGATACTGATGCAAGTTCTTTCCTTCTGAATCAGATAGAGTCATATCTGAAAGAGGTTGACAATAAGTTCTTTCAAAATTGACTATTTGCTCCTCTGTTAGAGGTGGGAACTGGGTTAGAACGACAAGCAGCTCTAGATTCGGGGGCTCTTGCTATAGCCGAATGCGAGGGAAGGGTCATTTATACCAATACTGACAAGATTCTTTTAGCAGTTAATGGAGATATTCTAAGCATTCCATTAGTTATATATCAACGTTCCAATAAAAATACTGGTATGCATAAAAAACTCCAGGTTCCTCGGGGTAAATGCATTAAAAAGGGAGATATTTTGGTGTCCTAGGCGTAGAGGAACCACACCAATCCATCCCGAACTTGGTGGTTAAACTCTACTGCGATGACGATACTGTAAGGGAGGTCCTGCGAAAAAATAGCTCGACGCCAGGATGATAAAAAGCTTAACACCTCTCATTCTTATTACTTTTTCAATATGAAAACGAAAAAAAAGAAAAATCAAAAGGTCGTTTTATTCAAAACCTCAATTGTGACATCCCTTCTCTCCCACTTCACACCTCGGAACGCACCCTTCTTATATAGATAAACGCGCTTTCACATCTTTTTAACCCGAAATGGTTGGGGAGAGGAAAGGTTCCTTTTTTTTAGGGTACTCCTGGGAACAGATCCAGTGGAGACGGGGTGGGGCCTGTAGCTCAGAGGATTAGAGCACGTGGCTATGAACCACGGTGTCGGGTATGGAATGAACTTATAATCATGGAATCGATTCGATCATCAGATTATAAGTTCATAACCCTAGCCCATTCCCATTTTGGGTGGAATAGATCTACTAATTCTTTGATTCCAGTTAGTAAGAGGGATCTTGAACTAAGAAATAGACCCTAAAAGCTAAAAAAGGCTATCCTGAGCAATAGCAATAATCGGGTTCATTGATATTCCTGGTATAATAGATGCTATCACACATACAATCATACTCATCCTTCCTCCTGAATAGTTATGCATAAACCGCACCCGGGTAGCGAACCCTCAGTGGCCACTCTTCCTCCCGAATGGCTAGGTATTACCATACTAGGATCCATAGTGACTACCCTTCCTCCCGAGTAGCTAGGCTAAACATAACAACAAAGCTCATAGCGTAAAAGCTGAATCACAATTCATCTTAAGGTAGTCACATCATCAATTAGCATTTAAGTTCATCATGTCATCACAAAGATACATCATTTCATTGATAATCTTGAAAACGTTTCCACTTCCTTAAACAAGGTTCAATTGTCATAGTTCATCATAAAAACACCCTTACCAACCCTTAGCCATTATTAATGATCATCTCTTATAGAGGAAAACGATTTGAATTACATATACAAGCATAGAGTATAATACAATCAAGGTTTAATGTGAGCTTGTCCCCTCACACACACCAACCACAACCAAAGCATGAAATAGGGTTTCGAAGTATGAAAAAATTCACCTTTTTATTCACTAAAGAACTTTTGAAAAGGAGACATACATCCAAAATAGGATTTTCAAAAGAGACATGCCTTAATTAAGCCTTACGTAACTCAATAATTCACTTTTACAACGAAGAACACCCAAAACCCTAGCTTGAGTCACTTTGAGAAAGATTACCTTGCAGCCCTAGGTTTTTCATTTAAGAATCATGTTAAGAATCATGGGTTTAATGCTAGGATTGATTAATAATGTTAAAGATGTCCTTACCTTAATGTTAGAAGACTTGGAGGGAAGATTTTTGTCCTTAGGTTTTTTAAAATGTGAATAAATGATAAAATTAATTGAACCCGCTTTATATATACACTGCTGGAGGCGGGTGAAATACGCCAAGAAATACGAACCGTATTTCAAAATACGGGCTGTATTCTATGGCCATCTTTTCCATTAACAAAACAGTCGACCCCAAGGAAGGTGGGTGAAATACGAGCCATATTCTTTGGCCGTATTTTACGTTAACAAAAACAGTGGAGTCCTGCTTTTCCAAGACGCTTTCACACTTAACTCGAATTTACAGAGTGTTACACTCAAGTGGTGGAATCAGATATAAGACTTAGGGGAAAACTAGCTAATGTTGTGCTTAAATTGGATATGGCTGTGCCTATGATAGAGTGTCCTGGGATTTTTTGGCAAGTGTTCTGAGGAAGATGGGATTTGCAGAAGTATTTATAGATATGATATGGAGATTGATAGCAAACAATTGGTACTCGGTTCTATTTAATGGACATGGCCCCCGGTTTTTTCCACTCAACAAGAGGTGTTAAGCAAGGAGACCCACTGTCTCCTGCTTTATGTATATTGTCTGCAGAAGTGTTGTCTAGAGCATTGAACTCTTTATTTGAGGACAATGGCTTTAGAAGTTATGGAATACCTAAATGGAGTGCTAATTTGAATCATCTTGCTTATGTAGATGATACTATTATCTTCTCATCTACAAATGATACATCCTTGCAGCTGATTATGGAAATATTACAGGAGTATGAACAGATGTCAGGGCAGCTTATGAACAAAGGAAAAAGTTCCTTCTACATGCATAGTAAAGTTTCAAATGTGATAGTACAACAGGTGTGTTATATCCCGTATTTTGTACATTGGGATATTCCGAGCTAACCGCGATAAGTTAAGGACAAGACTGTTTCGGGATACGAGGTAGAGACTTTTAATCTCCGATTTTGTTTTAAGGCACAAGTTGCTTATAATTTTATTGGTATGGAATATTAAGGAAGATTAGGGGTTAAAGGTTAACTAAGGAAAGTTAAATACTTCATGAAAAAGGCCACAAGTGGCCGTGTGTTATGGTGTGGGGTACCACCCATGGCTTGGCTAATTTTGATTGCCTTAAGCCATGAGTGGGGGCAAGTGTCCACCTTGTAGAGGCTATGTATTTATATATTTAGATGAGTCATGACAAGGCAAGACATATTCATCATTTTCACACTTAAGAAACTTGGAGAAACTTAGAGAAAAAGATGGAGATATTCGGCCATGGCTAGCCGAATATGGTGCTTTGAATATTGATCAAAAAAAATAATTTTCTTCTAGCATTTCAATCAATTGGAAGGTCCTTATTAACGTGGAGTAGTTGTTGGAGCAACCAAACTATTCATTTTTGAACGTGGAAGATGTAAGATTTAATCTTCTTTTACATGTGTTATGGATGGTTTGAACGTGTTGTAGTATGTAGAAATGAATAAAATTCATGGAACCTTGTATGTTGATGTTAAGCCGTGTATGGGCGGTTTTGTGTAGAAGGAATGAACTAAATTTACTTAGTATTTTTGGTTGTTGTTGTGGATTCTATGATGAAAATGAAGGTTTAATGGTTCAAGTTGAAGTTGTAATCGTTGTGGGCTGTTGTAGAAGCTAATGTGATTTTAATATAGTTTCTTGTATTTATGAGAATGAAGTTGTTAACGTGTGGTTGTTGGTATA
This sequence comes from Lycium ferocissimum, assembly GCF_029784015.1. Taxonomy (NCBI): domain Eukaryota; kingdom Viridiplantae; phylum Streptophyta; class Magnoliopsida; order Solanales; family Solanaceae; genus Lycium; species Lycium ferocissimum. Next base: position 32,954,279 of record NC_081343.1, on the reverse strand, counting down.
GGTCATGAATTTGGAAGAGAGGAATGTGTTGTTGTTGTTCTTATTGATTGGAGGTTTATTGTGTTGTATGTTGTTTTGAAAGATTGTTTGAGGTGTTCTTGAGTCTTGTTTGAATGATCTCGGGTTAGTACTTGAACGTGTGAGCATTGATGTTGGTTTGATTGATGTGGTTGAATTGAATGAAATGCCGTCGAATTATGTAGAAAAGGGAGTTACTAACGTTAGAATACGTTTTGAATTAATTGTTGATGTTGTTAATATGGTTGTTGGTATTGTTGTTGATGATTTGGCCGAGTTGAATTCTCGGGGTTTGTTGAATTTATAAAGGAAATCTTGCCCAAATTTCGTAAATAAAGTGCTAGCTTGGGATTGAATTCCTTAAGTACCTATAACTAATGTTTAGTATCTAATGACGTTGTTGTAGATCTTGGGAAGCCGAGACTTAAGTTCGGATTAGCTTAGGAAGCGGACAAGGTATGTAAAGCCTATCCTTTTTTTTTTTGGCATGTCTTAGATGTAAGTAAGATATGATACGAGCCTTGGGTAACTCTATTCATAAGATCCGAGCATGTTTACGATTCTTATTCACTTCTTGATGTTAGCATTCTTAATATAGTCGAGCTATGGCCCTTGTGTCTTTTGTGTGATTGGATAGTAAATGTTGCATAAAGAGTTCTTGTTCCTAAAGGATTCTATAATGAATAAGGTCCGTAACTTTCATAGGCGGCCTCGGATCGCTTCGATACGTTCGTAGAGGGTCCTAAAGCGAATAATGTCCGTAACTTTCATAGGCGGGCTCGGACTGGTTTTGATACATGTCCATGGTCCCCGAGACTTTCCTTTGTATAGTTCTAACGACATTTTGAAAGAACTTAACATGACTATCGTCTTAACCCTCGAGCGTTGATTACTTACTTTGTCGTTGAGTCTCAAAGGATGATTTATATACATATGGCTATTCACTATTACGTGTGTGCATTTTGTTTTGCATCTTTCTCGAGTCCCACACTAGCGGGCCGGGTTCGTATATCTATATATATGTATATTATGGTGTTATGATGTGTTATGGTGTTATGCTGTGTTATGGAGTTATGCTGTGCTATGGAGTTAAGCTGTGTTATGGAGTTATGCTGTGATACGGAGTTATGCTATGTTACGGAGTTATGCTGTGATATGGAGTTATACTGTGTTCGGAGTATGATGTGTTATGGCGCAATGACGGGGTGGCGACGATGTTCACCGAGTCCTATAATGGGCCGATTTATATATGTATATATGATATTAATATGCATGTTTGTGTTTTAAAGGTAAGCATTTTGATATTCTAGTTATTGTGCTCATTTTACGTACTTCTTGCTTTGGTTATAACCCCGTTCTCGTATTTCATGCTTTATATACTCGACATATTTGTCATCGACCCCCTTTCTTCGAAATTTTGCGTTTCGTGCCGCGGTACGGACGCTCGCTTTGGTGATCCGCTAGCTTAGGATATCCATTCTGCTATCTCGGAGCGCTCCCTTGTTTCGGAGCCCATATTTTGGTACAAACTCTTTCGTTGTGTATATGTACATCGATTCAGGGGTACGGCGGGGGCCGTCCGTCATATGATACCGTTATTACTCTTAGAGGTCTGTAGACATATGTGTGGGTTTTGAATAGTTACTGATCAGTTATGTCTGTGTGATTCATGTTTTGGGCGGTTCCATTCGCCGTGGCAGCCTTATCGGCTTGCGTATGTATATATTGTGGGATGTTGTGTTTTATATGTGCATTATTATCGGCCCTTGAAAGTTGTGTGATATATATGTTTATATGCGATAGTTGAGACGACGTCTTGCCTTGTATATATAAGGTTATTTGTATGGATTCGGTTATAGTTAGCGGGTGTGTACGAGTGTCCGGCTCGGGCACTAGTCACGGCCCGGGGTTGGGTCGTGACAAAAAAGTGATATCGAGAGCGGTTCATCCTCGGAGTGTCTACAGACCGTGTCTAGTAGAGTCTTGTTTATCGGTGTGTTGTGCACCACATCTATAAACAGGAGGCTACAAGACATTTAGGATGTTATTTTTTTTTCTTACTCTAGATCGTGCGATAGAGCTGTATTATCAGGATAATTCCTCGTTAACGGATTATTATGTTTACGGCGATGCCTCCAAAGCGGCGGCTGCCGGAAGGGCAAGTCGGTAGTGGGAGAGACTAGCCGGGCCGGAGAGTTACTAGGGCTCGTGCCCGGCTTATGCCCGAGGTTGTGCTCCGGTCGGCGAGCTGCGCTACACCGTCGCTACGAGGAGCACGGGGCGGCGGCAGTCGCGGATCGGGGGCGGCTCCACCGCCGGCCCCGAGGTTCCGGTGCCGAGCCTCCGGCTCCCCGGCCCGGGGGCGGAGGATAGGGCCGTGAGAGATGCGGTCCGGTTGTTGACGGACTAGTGGCGGGGGGCGGGCTCGCGGCATGGATTAGGAGGTGACTATGTGGACATACATGATAGTTTGAGGGCCCGTGATTTCTTGACTTGTAATCCTCCAGAGTTCTATGGGTCAAAGCCCGGGGAGGATCCCCGGGAGTTTATTCGACGGATGCGGCGCGCGGTGAGGATAATCGAGCTTGGGACTGAGTCTGTCGAGTTGGCTTCATATCGGTTGCGTGATGTAGCTGTTAATTGGTATGAGTCCTGGGAGTTGTCTAGGGGCGAGGGTGCTCCTCCAGCAGTGTGGGATGAGTTCACAGAGGCCTTTTTTGGCCACTTTCTGCCTCCGGAGATGAGGCGAGCCAGAGTTGATAGATTCACATTGAGGCGGGATGGCGGGAGTGTTCGGGATTATAGCCTTGAGTTTGATTCGTTAGCTAGACACGCACCCACTATTGTGGGCGATATGGTTGATAGGGTGCACCATTATGTTTGGGGGCATGATCATTACTTGGTTGATAGTTGCATGATAATGGCTTCTCAGCCCGGTATGGATATTGCTCGAGTGCAGGCCTATGCACAGGGGATGGAGGATCGACATAGAGGGCGTCGGCCGACGACAAAGATCGTGACGAGAGCCGGCCCAAGAGAGCTAGATCGGTGGTCATTCGGCGAGTTTCGGCGGGCGGCCTCGGCACGGTATAGTAGATATCCTCTCGGCCCGGGCGGAGTGCACCCCGACAGTTCACTGGTAGGAGATTGGATAGCACAGGGTATCCAGGAGCTGGTCAGAGCTCCAGGGCTTCGGGTTCGCAGGTGACCAGAGGTTCCAGTAAGTCGAGGCCACCCATGCCTCGGTGTTCTCATTGTGGGAGGCATCATTCTGGGGAGTGTTATCGTGCTACGGGTGCTTTGTTTCTTGTGGCCGTCAAGGCCATCTTATGAGAGAGTGTCCGTTTGGGGTAGTCCGGGTGGTGTAGCTCGACCCTATTGGGTCGATTCTTGGTTCATCTTCCTTTTTAGCTATGCGCCCGCGGGCGGGTATGCGACACCGGCGGGCCGCGGAGAGGTCGTGGCGGAGCTTCCAGTTCTAGCGGTCCCTCGAACCGCATATATGCCTTGGCTAGCCGACAGGATCAGGAGGCGTCACCAAATGTGGTTACAGGTATATTATTGATCTTCTCTCGAGATGTATATGCATTGATAGACCCAGGCTCCACTTTATCATATATTTCTCCCCTTGTCGCTAGTAGAATCGGGATAAAACCTGAAGCGATAGAACCGTTGGAGGTAGCTACACCGATAGGAGATTCTGTTATAGCAAGGCAGGTATATAGAGATTGTTCGGTGATTATATGTGGCCGTTGCACCAAAGCAGATCTGATAGAGCTGGATATGACTGAATTCGATGTTATTATGGGTATGGATTGGCTAGCTTCTTGTTATGCCAACGTTGACTGTCAGAAGAAGGTAGTTCACTTCCAATTTCCAGGAGAACCAATTATAGAGTGGACGGGAAATACAGCATCGCCGAGGGGTAAGTTTATTTCATACCTCAAGGCGAGGAAGATGGTTAGAAAGGGTTATATTTATCATCTGGTTCGTGTGCATGACTTAAAAGCAAAGACCGACTCTTCGGTCGGTCCCGTGGTTAATGAATTCCCATATGTATTTCCGGATGAACTTCCGTGTCTTCCTCCCGAGCGGGAGATAGAGTTCACGATAGATGTGATGCCAGACACTCAGCCTATATCTATTCCTCCTTACGAGAATGCACTGGGAATTGAAAGAAGGAAGGAGCGAGTGAGGATGCGTTAGAGAAGGGCTTCATTAGGCCCGGCACATCACCTTGGGGAGCGCGCGGTATTGTTCGTGAGAAAGAAAGATGGGTCGCCGCGGATGTGTATTGATTATAGGCGGTAAACAAGGTAACCATAAAGAATAAATATCCCTCCCCGGATTGATGATTTATTTGACCGGTTGCGAGGTGCTAAGTGTTTCTCGAAAAGACATAACTCCGGTCGAGCTATCACCAAAGTGCGGGTAAGAGAGGCGGATATTCCAAAGACCGCATTCGGGACCCGATATGGGCATTATGAGTTAGGGTGATGTCTTTTGGGCGACCAATGCTCCGGCGGTGTTTATGGATCTGATGAACCGAGTATTCAAGCCGTTCCTAGATATGTTCGTGATTGTATTTATTGATGATATCCTGGTCTATTCACGATCGAAGAGGAGCATGCGGATCATACGAGGCGGTACTTGGGGTGCTCCGGCATGAAATTGTATGCTAAGTTCTCTAAATGTGAATTCTGGTTGACTTCAGTAGCATTCTTGGGGCATATTATTGGAGCTGATGGCATCCGGGTGGATACACAGAAGATTGAGGCCGTAAAGAATTGGCCTAGACCTACGACACCTACTGAGGTACGTAGTTTTCTGGGGTTAGCAGGATACTACAGAAGATTTGTGGAGAAGTTTGCTTCGATTTCAGCGCCTTTAACGAGGCTAACTCAGAAGGCAGCTAAGTTCAAGTGGACTGATGCTTGTGAACGAAGTTTCCGATTCTTTGAAAGAAAAGTTGACTACGGCTCCGGTTCGACTCTTCCCGAGGACCAAATGGTTATGTCATCTATTGTGATGCTTCCGGTGTTGGGTTAGGTTGTGTATTGATGCAGCATGGCAGAGTTATAGCCTACGCCTCCCGGCAGCTCAGAAAGCACAAAAGAAATTATCCTACTCATGATCTGGAGCTAGCAGCGGTAATTCACGCTTTGAAGATATGGAGACATTATCTATATGGTGTTCATGTTGATATTTATTCGGATCACAAAAGCCTCCGGTATATCTTTAAGCGAAGGAGAGTGAATTTGCGGCAGAGAGGTGGCTAGAGTTCTTTGAAAGACTATGATGTTGACATTTTATATCATCCTGGGAAAGCCAACGTTGTAGCAGATGTGCTCAGCCGTAAGTCTATGGGCAGCTTGGTGGACGTGCAACCCGAAAGAAAAGAAATGGTTTGTGAGATTTATCAGCTAGCTAGTCTTGGAGTCCGTACGGCGATTTTGGAGATGCGGGGTTTGTCGAGAGGTTCTTGAATCTCTATTATGGAAGAGGTAAGCGGCGCCAATATGAGGACCCTGTTCTGGAACAGTATAGAGACACAGCCTTTGAGAAGGAGAAAACCCCATTCGAGATTACACCTGATGGAGTACTATGACATAGGGGCAGGTTATGTGTACCTGAGGTTGCAGGGCTGCGGCGACAGGTCATGGGAGAGGAACATTATGCCCGTTATTTCGTTCATCCGGGATCAACAAAGATGTATCATGACCTCGGATGCTTATCTTGGTGGGATGGTATGAAGAGGGACATAGCAGAGTTTGTTGCTCAGTGCCCAAATTGCCAACAGGTTAAGATCGAATATCAGAAGCCGGGTGGATTGTTACAGGAGATGGAGATTCCGACTTGGAAGTGGGAAGTAATTAATATGGACTTCGTTACGGGTTTACCTCGCACTCACGGAAGTATGATTCCATATGGGTTATTGTAGATAAGTGCGACAAAATCAGCCCATTTTTTTCCGGTCGGGACTACTTATTCGGTGAGGACTATGCAAGATTATATATTAAGGAGATAGTAAGACTTCACGGAGTTCGCACATCTATTATATCCGACGAGAGGTGCCCGGTTTGGTAACACGGAGATCATTTCGGGAAGGATTGGGGACCCGGGTGAGTCTTAGCACGGCATTCCACCCTCGGATTGACGGACGGAGCCGAGCGTACTATTCGGACGCTAGAAGATATCTTGCGGAGCTTTGTGTTATTGATTTCAGAGGTAGCTGGGATGATCATTTGCCACTTATTGAGTTTGCTTATAATAATAGCTACCATTCTAGCATCCAGATGGCACCGTATGAGGCTTTGTATGGCAGGAAGTGCAGGTCACCGATTGGCTGGTTCGATGTCGGCAAAACTAAGTTAATTGGCCCAGATATGATTCAGCAAGCAGTTGATAAAGTGAAACTCATTCAGGAACGGTTATTAGCAGCTCAGAGTCGACAGAAATCATATGCGGATAATCGACGTCGACACTTAGAGTTCCAGAGTGGAGATTGGGTATTTCTGAAAGTGTCACCCATGAAGGGTGTTATGAGATTCGGCAAGAAGGGGAAGCTCAGTCCGAGGTATATTGGACCCTATCAGATTGTCCGTAGGGTAGGCCAGGTTGCCTACGAGTTGGACCTACCCCCGATTTGAAAACGGCATCGTCCGTCTTCCACGTGTCAATGCTTCGCAAATGTATAGGCGATCCTTCCAGAGTATTTCCCCTAGATGAGGTTCAGGTGACAGAGGATTTATCCTACGAAGAGCAGCCTATAGCCATACTGGATCGGCAGGTGAGAAGGTTACGTACTAAAGACGTAGCTTCCGTTAAGGTATTATGGCGAAACAATAACAGGGAGGAGATGACCTGGGAAGCCGAAGAAGAGATGAAGAATAAGTATCCCTACTTGTTTCCTATACCTACAGGTAATCTAAACTCCTAAATTGGTTATGTTGATTGATGAATGAACTGTGTGTGATAGCTATATAAGGGATTTCCCCGAAATGCCTATAAGACCCTGTAAGACTAGTCTAGCATTCGAGGACGAATGTTCTAAAGGGGGGGAGGATGTTATATCCCGTATTATGTACATTGGAATATTTTAAGCTAATTGCGATAAGTTAAGGACAAGGCTATTTTCCGATTTTATTTTAATGCAAGTTGCTTATAAATTTTATTGGTATGGAAATATTAAGGAAAACTTAGGGTTAGAAATTAATTACTTCATGAAACAAAAAAAGCCACATGTGGCCGTGTGGGCTCCCACCCATGGCTTGGCCAATTTTGATTGCCTTAAGCCATGAGTGGGGCATGTGTCCACCTTGTAGGGGCTATACATATATAGATAAGTGATGACAAAGTAAGACATATTCATCATTCACAACCTAAGAAACTTGGAGAAGAAGAGAGAAATATTCGGCCATGGCTAGCCGAACTTGGTGCCATGAAAATTGATAAAAAAAAATAATTTTCTTCTAGTATTCCAATCAATTGGAAGGTCCCTAGTAACGTGAAGTGGTTGTTGGAGCAATCAAAACATTCATTCTTGCAATTTACAAACCCTAGCCAAGTTGAGAAGTTAAGGGGTAAAGGTAAGGTTTAATCTTCTTTTGCATGTATTATGGATGGTTTGAACGTGTTATAGTGTGTAGAAATGAATGAAATTCATGGAACCATATGTGTTGGTGTTGAGCCGTGTAGGAGTTGTTTTGTGTAGGAGTGATGAACTAAATTTATTTAGTATTTTTGGTTGTTGTTGTTGTTGTGGATTCTATGATGTAAATGAAGGTTTAATGGTTCAAGTTGGAGTTGTAATTGTTTGTGGGCTGTTGTAGAAGCTAATATGATGTTAATATCATTTCTTGCATTTGTGTGAATAATGTTGTTAACGTGTGGTTGTTGGTATAGTTCAAGAATTTGGAATCGAGGAATGCGTTGTTCTTATTCTTATTGAGTTTGGAAGATTGCGGGTTGTGTTGTATGTGGATGTTTTGAATGTAAATGAAATGCCGTCGAATTATGTAGAAGGGAGTTACTAACGTTAGAATACATTTTGAATTAATTGTTGATGTTGTTAATATGGTTGTTGGTATTGTTGTTGATGATTTGGCTGAGTTGAATTCTCGGGGTTTGTTGAGTTTATAAAGGAAATGCTGCCCAAATTTCTTTAAATGAAGTGCTAGCTTAGGATTGGATTCTTAAGTGCCTATAGCTAATGTTCGGTATCTACTGACGTCGTTGTAGATCTTGGGAAGCCCGAGACTTAAGTTCGGATTAGCTTAGGAAGCGGACAAGGTATGTAAAGCCTATCCCTTCTTTCTTTTGGCATGTCTTAGATGTAAGTGAGATACGATACGAACCTTGGGGTAACTCTATTCATAAGTTCCGAGCATGTTTACGATTCTTATTCACTTCTTGATATTAGCATTCTTAATATAGTCGAGCTATTGCCCTCGAGTCTTTTGTGTGATTGGATAGTACATGATGCATAGAGAGGTCCTATTCCTAAAGGATTCTATAATGAATAATGTCCGTAACTTTCATAGGCGGCCTCGGATTGCTTTGATACGCTCGTAGAGGGTTCTATAACGAATAATGTCCGTAACTTTCATAGGCGGGCTCGGACTGGGTTGATACGTGTCTAGGATCCCTGAGTCTTCCCTTAATACAGCTTATAGCGAAATTTAGAAAGAACTTAATCTGGCTATCGTTTTAATACTCGAGCGTTGAATACTTACTTACTATCGAGTCTCGAAAAGATGATTTTATATGCATATGGCTATTCACTATTCTGTTTGTGCATTCTGTTTTCGCATCTTTCTCCGAGTCCCGCACTAGCGGGCCGGGTACAGTATATATATATATGTATATCATGGTGTTATGATGTGTTATGGTGTTATCTTTGTGTTATGGAGTTATGTTGTGCTATGGAGTTATGCTGTGTTATAGAGTTATCTTTGTGATACGGAGTTATCTTTGTGATATGGAGTTATGCTATGTTCCGGAGTATGCTCTGTTATGGCGCCAAAAACGGGGTGGCGACCATGTTCACCGAGTCCTATAATGGGCCGGATATATGTATATGATATTGATGTGCATGATTTGTATTTCAAACGCAAGCATTTTGGTATTCTGGTTATTGTGCTCACTTTCTGTACTTCTTACTTTGGTTATAACCCCGTTTTTTGTATTTCATGCTTTATATACTCAGTACACCTCTCGTACTGACCCCCTTTCTTCGGGAGCTGCGTTTTATGCCCGCAGGTACAGATGCTCACTTTGGTGATCCGCCAGCTTAGGATATCTATTCTGTCATCTTGGAGCGCTCCCTTGTTTCGGAGCCTATATTTTGGTACAGACACTTTCGTTGTATATATGTACGTTTATTCAGGGGTACGGCGGGGCCCTGTCCCGTCATATGATTCTGTTGTTACTCTTAGAGGTCTGTAGACATATGTGTGGGTTGTGAATAGTTACTGTTCGGTTGTGTCCGTATGATTTATGTTTTGGGCGGTCCCATTCGCCGTGGCAGCCTTATCGGCTTGCATATATATATATATATATATGTTTTGGGATACTGCATGTTATGATAGCCTTGCCGGCTTATGTGCGTTATTATCTGCTGAAAGTTGTGACTGCGATATGTATATACATATATGCGATAGCTTTGGGGCGACGTCTTGCCTTTCTGTATGTATAAGTTCTTGCTATGCTAGTTGTGGACTGATTATAGTTAGCAGGTGTGTACGAGTGTCCAGCTCGGGCACTAGTCACGGCCCACGGGGTTGGGTCGTGACACTCCAATTGACATAATAATTGCGCAAATAATAATTTAAAGTACATAATTAAAGGAGATAGAGAGTTTGGGCCGACCAAGCCCAAAAGGAAAGTATTTATACAATCGGGTTTGCCTTAAATCCAACGTATGCTCCATTTTGCTTCAAGAGAAAAGGTTGACTCGATGTAGATACGTTGGGGCCCACCAACGGGTTTGGATGGACAAGGGCACAAACGAGTATACATGATATTAGTATACATTCATGAATTCAACTAAGTACAAAAGTAAGACTACAGTAATTATTACAAAAGCAAAAAATGAATTACAATTTATTGGGCCTAACCCACTTAACAATCCATGACGGCAAATAACAAAAAATGACCCAAGTAGGGAATAAGCCCAAAGTAATAGTAATGATAAGCCAAGTATGGTAACACGAGTGACAGGCCCAAATAAAAAGCCCAGATCCTTCGTTTCTTGAAAATTTTCTAAGTGTTGAGGAGTGGTATACATGATATACCACTGGTATACTATTCCATTTTTCCCAAAATTTTCTAAGTGTTAGAACTGTGAGATACACGATATACCCCTAATATACCTCATATGAAGAGCAAAACCCTTTTAAAGAGCATACCCTCCATATACACTAATATATGCTAGGTATTCAAACCTTATTAACTAAGTGATATCAAACAGCCGCATAGCAAGTTCAATTTAGGTCTAACTAGGATCAAAATGTCCTATGAATTCTCATCCTAAGTCAAGAGTCAAGTCCAAAGTATAACCAAGTCTAAACAGTTAGCACATAAGCTCAAATATGTTAAAATGGGCAATGATCTAGACAAGGTTTCAGATCTATAAAACAAACAAGGCAAAGCTACTGTCAAGAAATCTCACAAGCAACAGTTTCATATGCATAAAACAAGATAAGAGTCCAAATGATAGGGGGGAAAACAATAGCATAGAGAGGAGATGAGATAAGGGAGTGCCAATTAAGCCAAAGAAATAAGCAAGGAAAGGGTATAAGCACCAAACTATTTTCCAATTTCAAGAGATCCAAGCAAACAAAGTAAGGTAGAGGATTAAATTGACAAGAATGTGCTTTTTAGAGCTATTCCTAGATTAAACTAATGTCAAGTCCCTCTTTATTTTTTTTATACATATCTTTGATTACCAAAACAAGATATCACAGAGCAATCATAAGTGTAGGAATCCATGTCAACCTAGTTTCTTAACTACCAGATGATTAAAATGCTCAAATGATATAAGCAGTAGGTTCCAGATTCCCAGTTTCATTGGTTAAGGTCAAAACAAGTTCAAGTTCAGAATATTTTCAGACAAAGGTTCAACTGCAAGTTGCAAAGTGTTTCTAACAACATCAGGTCTTATAGGGACATTGGTAAAATCTTCAAATGATAGTCTAACTCAGTTTTATTCCCAGATGATCCAAAGGTACAAAATAGAGATCAAATAGGTACATATAGTAATCAGAACTAGCTATAGCCAAAAGGAAATTTTAAACAGAAGCACTAGCAGTTCAAGGAATCCAAAGTGAAACTAAAAGGAGCATGACATTATTCCTAGGTGCAATACATTATGCATAGTTCAGTTTGAATCAAGCAGACAGTGGCAACATAACATAAGAGACAATCTCAAATTTCTCATATAGGCAACAAAGGGTGGAGAATCACAGAACAAGCACCACACTTAGTCTTTTTACACAGTTTCAATCTTGTTTTAGACTCTATTTGCTTAGCTTTAGATGACCACATCAAATCAGAAATCTAGTAGACTATGATCAAAACCGGTATGGATACACAAGTCCCCAAAAGGGAAACCAACATGACACAAGATAGTGATTTTAGAACTCATAAGCAAGACCAAACCATCAATTCATTAGCCAATTCCCATAGTGACAACAGAGCCTGGGAAGATAATCACTTGTAAAGCAAGTAAAGTAATGTGTGGAAGGTTTCAGTTTACAAGTCAACAAGTAAGACAAAGCAAGGCTTACAGGGTCAGGCCACACAAATGCAGAAACACCATAAGTAAAAACCAAGGTGGCAATTTAAAGTGACCAAGGAAAGTAGCAGCAATACAGTGGAAGGAAAAGGGAAGTGTCACAACCCAACTGGTGGGCCATGACGAGTACCTAGAGCTGGCTACCGAGCACCACTCATCATGCTATCTATCATACTTAACCTGGACATATATCATTTTTAATATAAAATTTGTCATAAGCCAATTCTAGATCTCCCAAAACATGTATGTATGCATAAGCCCACGAGGCTACAAAATAATGTAAAAAATATACCCTGAAGAAGTCTCATAACATCTACAACCCGCACATAAGTATCTATGAGCCTCTAACTAAAGTACCGAAGTCGTAAGGATGGGATAGGACCCCGCCATGCCCCAGATATGTGCATAAAAGAATATATAAATAAGTAGCACCTCCGGAGTAGTGGAGTGCTCCTGTGTAGCTGCTGGTAGGCTCCTATGAATCTATACCGCTTCCCTGTCTACCTGTGGGCATGAACACAGCGTCCATAAAACAAAGGATATCAGTACGAGCAATGTATTGAGTATGTAAGGCATACACAATAACATGATAAAGAGATACAAGAATATAAGATAAAGGGATAACTTGTAACTGATTGCCTCTTAAGGCGGAGTCATGCATACTAACTTATATAATAGACAACATCATATCATGTATGCATATATAAACTGCCCGTCCAAATAGGTACGGTGTGGTCATCATTAGCCCGCATCCGGGGTAAACATCTCATGCCACCCATTAGTGGTGTCTGCCCATGACATCTAGACATGGTGTAATCATTATCATAGCTGCCCACTACACCCGTTGTAGTGGTAATTGCCCGGCCAACTAGGCACAGTGTAATAGTACATACACATATCATAAAGCATGCATGAGAGCTCAAGTAAAAGCAATAACCCCATCGGAGTGACATAAGGTCGGTAACCTCCGATTATATTGTGGAACAATCATGATTATCATGTCTCACCTTGGAGGAACTAGCATTATGAGGTGAGACTATCAATAATGAATAACAATCAAGGAAATCATACATCAAGATCATTAATCCCAAAATATCACCCTTTCATAAGCTTTAGAATCTCTAGACATGGAATCATCATTACCATTATCGTTATCATAATGCATCTCTATATTTATCTCAGGAGGAGCTCTTAATAATCATAGACTTATAGCTTTCGGGATGTAAGAAAGTCATGGAAAAGTGGGAAATCATGTTGTAAGAGTCATGCTTTAGAAAGAAGATGGAATAGCCTTACATACCTTTACGCCTCTCTAACCTTGTCGACTAAACGCTTCCCTCCAAGTTCACCATCCTACATTTAAGAGAATTCGTACTAAGGTAAGATAACCGTAATCATACTTTAGGTCTCAACTAGCACAACTAAGAGCTAAAAAAAATTGGGCACCATCTCCTTTGTTTCAATGACTTCCTCCGCACAATAAATACTCCCAAACATCAATAACAACACCCACAATATCATAATTAATAACTTCATCAAGCTTGACATTATTCAATTCTCAACATTCCCTATCAAAATCATTCATAACCATAACTATGGCACAATACCATATCCATTCTCATATAATACTTCTTTAACACCATTCACATCATTCATAACAAGATTTTACTCATGGCATATCAAGAATCATAATTCATGTCATGCTACTATTCAAGAATACCATTATTCCTACATTTGAGCTTCATTTTCCATTTCATTCCCCAATCCAAGTTATTCAACCCTCCAATACTCTTAATAACATGAAATAAACATAAAACTCACCTTTGGTTATGTAAGAACGAGCTTTGGATGAAGATGCTTCACTTGAAGAAAACCCTAAATTCAATATTAAAGAAGTTCTTAACTTGTATCAACCCTAGTGAGCATCCACACACTTGGTTTTCTTGATCCTTGGTGCTTGGTCTTTCATTTTTCCTTGGATATGTGTTGATATGGTTTGGAGAGGGTTCTAGAGGTTTTGAGAGAATTGGAGAAGATGAAAATGAAAGAAATGAATTTGGGGGGTCCTCTTTTATAAAAATAGAAAGCTACCCAACGAGGATTATACAGACCCTTATACGGTCCGTATAAGTGACCATATAATACCTCCAGTGAAAGACCCTTCTCTGGACAGGTTATACGGTCCCTTAAACGGACCGTATAAGTGGCCGTATAACTCACAATTTCTGAAGTTGATCCCGTTGTTTTGTTTAACTTCCAATCCTTATGGAACCTTATTGACACTTGTATATTACTTCATTAACCATATAAGGAGCCTTATAATTTCTCCTCAAGGCATTACTAAGTCGACATTAGCTCGGTTGTTATGAAATCTTCCCGAACACAACTTATAGTTCACTTTCTTTGACGAACTTAGTTTCTCCAAGTCATATGACTTCCAAATCTCGTCGTATACTCTTTGAATCTATCAAGTACTCTCCTTAAGGCCATATGGGCTCCATTTTTCCCTCAAGCTTGCGTTAGTCTATTCACAGCTCGACGTACGAAAAGTCCGAGGTGTAACATTCTCCCCCCTTAAGAACATGTCCTCGGGAATTCTACAAAAAATTTGCCAGAGTTTCCCCTATAATATGGCACTACCATCCTGTCATAACACCCAAAATAACATCGCATCACCGGACTACAATAGCAACAGTAAGAAAACATGGCCACACACAACCAAAAGATTAAAAGAAAGCATTACATACCTTATGTCAATGGCGTCTTGTCTCGAACCTCTTCTGGGGGTGGAAACAAATGTGGATATTTGGACTTCATATCTTCTTCTGCTTCCCAAGTCATTTCCTCTCGGTTATTGTTTCTCCACAAGACCTTAACTGAGGCTACCTCTTTATTTATGAGTTTCCACACTTGCCTATCTAGTATGGCAATGGGTACCTCTTCATAAGCTAACTTTTCGGTGACTTGAACATCATCCACTGGCACGATTCTAGCAGGGCCTCTAACACATTTACAGAGCATTGACACATAGAAAATTGGGTGGACTGATTCAAGTTCTGGAGGTAAATCTAGCTCATAAGCCACTTGGCTCGCCTTGCGTACAATCTTATAAGGTCTAATATACCGGGGACTGAGCTTGCCCTTCTTGACGAATCTCATTACGCCTTTCATCGGCAACACTTTCAAGAACACCCAATCATTGATTTGGAATTACAAGTCTCGTCGGCGGTTGTCCGCATAAGATTTTTGGCGACTGTGGGCTGTCAACAATCGGTCTCTGATAAGCTTGATCTTTTCCACCGCTTGCTGAATCAATTCTGGACCTATCAGTTGGGTCTCTCTGACTTCGAACCATCCAATTGGCAACCTACAATTCCTTCCATACAGAGCCATTTGGATCTTTGGAATGATAACTGTTGTTATAGGAAAATTCAATAAGTGGCTAATGATCATCCCAATTGCCTCCAAAATCCAGTACACATGCCCGCAACATATCTTCTAAGGTCTGAATAGTGCGTTCAACTTGTCCATCAGTCTGTGGGTGAAATGTTGTGCTGAGTTTCACTTGAGTTTCCAAACCTTCTTGAAATGACTTCCAAAATTTTGCTGTTAACTGTGCCCCTCTATCTGTGATTATTGATACTAGAACTCTATCAAGTCGCACTATCTCTTGAAGATACAACTTTGCATAATCCTCTGCTGAATATGTAGTTCTGACCGGAAGAAAATGAGCTGATTTTGTGAGTCTATCAACAATCACCCATATGGAATCATATTTACACCGAGAACGAGGCAAACCTACAATAAAATCCATGTTGATCACCTCCCATTTCCAGGTTGGAAATTCCATGGCTTGTAACAATCCTCCTGACTTTTGATGCTCGATTTTCACTTGTTGGCAATTTGGGAATTGAGCTACAAATTCTACTATATCTTTCTTCATTCCATCCCACCAATACATTAACTTAAGATTATGGTACATCTTTGTCGCTCCTGGGTGGATAAAATACCGGGAGTAATGAGCTTCTCGAGAATGCGACGACGCGATCCGCAATATACGGAACACATAGCCTGCCTCGATTCCTGAGAATCCCATCTGCAGAAATCTCTAATGGGGACTTTTCTTTCTGAGGAAGTGTATCTCTATAATGACTCAACTGGGGATCTTCATATTGGCGCCTTTTCATTTCTATGTCTAAGGACGAAACAACTGAGGTATGAACGACGACTCCTGCATTGCCCGAATCGATTAAACGAACTCCTAGGCTAGCTAGCTGGTGGAGCTCACAGACTAATTCCTTCTTTTTTGGCTGAACATCACATAAGCTGCCCATGGATTTACGGCTAAGCGCATCGGCCACCACATTCGCCTTTTCGGGATGGTATAGAATACTCACATCATAGTCTTTCAGCAGCTCTAACCATCGCCTTTGCCGTAGATTCAATTCCTTTTGCTTGAAAATGTACTGAAAGCTCATGTGATCTGTATAGATATCAACGTGAACACCATACAAATAATGTCTCCATATCTTTAGTGCATGAATAACCATAGCTAGTTCAAGATCATAGGTCGGATAATTCTTCTCATGTTTCCTCAACTGCCTGGAAGCATAGGCAATGACTTTACCGTGCTGCATCAACACACAGCCCAATCTCATCTCAGGGGGGGGGGGGAAGCGTCGGATCGGGGTCAAGTCGCCTATCTTTCAATTCCTAGAAGCTGCGCTCACAAGCATCGGTCCACTGAAATTTTGCTGATTTTTGAGTTAGCTTCGTTAATGGTGCTGAAATAGAAAAAAACCCGTCCACAAATTTTCTATAATAGCCTGCTAATCCCAAAAAACTACGGACCTCTGTAGGTGTTGTGGGCCTTGGCCAAGTTTTCACAGCTCCAATCTTTTGAGTAACTACGCGAATACCATCAGTTGAGATAATATGGCCTGGAAAAGTTACAGAATTCAACCAGAACTCACATTTTAAAATTTTTGCATATAGCTCACGAGTCCGAGGAATTCCAAGAACAGTACACAAATGATCCGCATGCTCTGTTTCTGACCGAGAATATACCAAAATGTCATCGATGAACACGATTACAAATAGATCCAGGAAAGGCCTAAACATATTGTTCATCAAATTCATGAATACCGCCGGAGCGTTAGTCAAGACAAACGACATAACCTGAAACTCGTAATGGCCATATCTTGTCCTGAAAGCTGTTTTCCGAATATCTTCTTCTCTAACTCTCACTTGATGATACCCCGATCTCAGATCAATCTTGAAAAACAACTTGGCACCCTGTAATTGGTCAAAAAAAAATCATCGATTCTCAGAAGAGGATATTTATTCTTTATCATCACCTTGTTCAACTGCCTATAGTCAATGCGTATTTGCAAGGAGCCATCTTTCTTTCTTACAAACAGGACAGGTGCTCCCCCATGACGATGAACTGGGTCTAATGAATCCCTTCTCAAGCAAATCCTTCAATTGTGCCTTTAACTCTTTCAATTCCATAGGAGCCATTCTGTAAGGTGGAATATATATAGGTTCGGTGTACGGCAACACATCAATAGTAAAGTCAATTTCTCATTCTGGTGGAAGACCTAGAAGTTCATCTCGAAATACGTCCGGAAACTCATTTACTACCGGGACGAATTGGAGAGTTGGCGGCTTTGCTTCTATGTCATGAGCTCGGACTAGATGATAAATATAGCCTTTAGCGATCATCTTCCTCACCTAGAGAAAGGAAATAAACCTACCTCTAGGAGATACTGTGTTACCTTTCCATTCAAGTACTGGTTCTCCAGGGAATTGGAATCGAATCATCTTTGTTCTGTAATCCACATTGGCATAACAGGAAGCTGGCCAATTCATGCCCATAATAATATCAAAATCTAACATTTCCAGTTCAATTAAATCAGCTATGGTGTGTCGACCACACACCACAATCACACAATTTTTATACACTTATCTAGCTATCACGGGTTCACCAACCAGAGTAGACACTTCAAATGGTTTGATTGGTTCGGGCTTTACCCCAATACGACTAGCAACATAAAGAGTAATATACGACAAGGTAGATCCCGGATCAATCAATGCATAAACATCATGGGAGAATATGGATTGTATACCTGTAACCACATCGGGGGAGAACTCAAGATCCT
The DNA here is from genome assembly GCF_029784015.1 of Lycium ferocissimum. Lineage (NCBI taxonomy): Eukaryota > Viridiplantae > Streptophyta > Magnoliopsida > Solanales > Solanaceae > Lycium > Lycium ferocissimum. Next base: position 32,936,303 of record NC_081343.1, on the reverse strand, counting down.
GGCGTCCGGCTAAAGCATAAATACGGGGCTAGGAGCCACCTGAACTGGCTGCTCCCCCTTTGCCCCTACCACGGCCTGCTGAAGTCTAGGGAATCTGCCCTACCGGGTGCATAAATGAGGAAGAACTAGCTATTGATCCTGTGGGCTGGGCCCCAACTCTACCACCCATCGATGGACAATCACGCATCATATGCCTAACCTGACCACAGGCATAGCAAGCATCTGAACCTTCGCGACACTGACCTGAATGTAATCTACTGCACTGGTTGCATCGTGGGACCGGTGGTCTCCTCTGGCTAGGATCACCTCTAAACTGAGAACTCGAAACTCTCGAGCTCATACCCTGTCCTGAATAAATGGGGCGATCAAATCTCCTACCCGCAAACCGAGGAGGTGCACTAGTCGCTGACTGGCCTGAATATCTAGAATATAGATTTCCTCTAACCCCCTCTATACTCACTGCTAGCACCAACAGATCCGGCCCTCTTACTCTGCCATCTGTCAACATTACGCTCATCTCGGTGCGGTCGCTGCAGCTCTTCTAAATTTTAGGCATGGGCCTGTACGCGGGAAATGTCCATCCCTTCCTAAAGCGAAGTCACGTCAAATAGTCCTTGAACAAATGTGGCCCTAAGCCACTCACAAACCGATGTACTCTGCCTCCCATATCAGCTACAATCGTCGGAGCATATCTAACCAGTGAATTAAAGAGAAGGCTGTACTCCCGAGCGCTCATATTCCCTTGTTTCATATTGAAGAATTGATTAGCTCTGGCCTGACGAACCTCGGGTGGCAAATAATGGCGGATGAAAGCATTCACGATCTCTTTCCAAACCGAAAGAGGTGCGTTTTCCCCTCTTGAAGAAATCCATTTATTGTACCAAATAACCGCTATATCACGGGACCTATAAGATGCTAATTCTACGGACTCAGTATCAGAGGCATGGATAATCCTCAACGTCCTCAACATCTCATCTATAAAACCTTGCGGGTCTTCATCCGGCTTTGACCCGAAAAATTTTGGAGGATTCAAGCTCATAAAATCCCGGGCTCTTGCACTAACTGCTCTATCACTTGGGCCCATACTCTGTCATTGAGCCTGGGAGGCAACAAACTAAGTCAATAACTGAATGGCCTCGGTCATTTGTTGACCTGAGGTACCCGGTGGAGGAACTGGAGCTGGAGCGGAGGCCCCTTCATGCTCCTCTAAGATAGGGGGAGTGTGAGAGGTATGAGATGGAGCCTCATTATGGGACTCACCCTCCTCTATATGTACCGGTGGCTCCTGTTCAACCCACCTTCCTGTAGCAGTCTTGCCCTTCTGGGCGGCTGCCGCTTTCCCCTTTACCGGCATCGCTGAAATCTTAACACACCTTTAGGGAAAAGGAATTCTTATAACGCGGCTCTATTGCACGATCTATAGAGAAGAAAGACGATCATTATTCCTAAATTCCCTGCAGCCTCTCGTTTATAAGTTTGGCGCGCTTCACACCCATAAATAAGACTCTACTGGACACGACTCGTACACACACCATAGGACGGAACTGCTCTGATGCCACTTTGTCACGACCCAACTGGTGGGCCATGAAGGATACTCGGAGCTGGCTACCGAGCACCACTCATCATACTATCTATCATACTTAATCTGGACATATATCATTTTTAATATAAAATTTGTCATAAACCAATTCTAGATCTCCCAAAACATGTATATATGCATAAGCCCACGAGGCTACAAAATGATGTACAAAATATACCCTGAAGAAGTCTCATAACATCAACAACCCACACATAAGTATCTACGAGCCTCTAACTGAAGTACTGAAGACGTAAGGACGGGACAGGATCCCGCCATGCCCCAAATATATGCATAAAAGAATATATCAATAAGTAGCACCTCCAGAGTAGTGGAGTGCTCCTGTGTAGCTGTTGGCAGCCTTCTATGAATCTGTACCGCCTCTCTGTCTACTTGTGGGCATGAACACAGCGTCTATAAAAGAAAGGACGTCAGTACGAGTAATGTACTGAGTATGTAAGGCATACACAATAACATGATAAAAAGATACAAGAATATAAGATAAAGGGATAACCTGTAACTGATTGCCTCTTAAGGCAGAGTCATGCATACTAACTTATATAATAGACAACATCATATCATGTATGCATATATAAACTGCCTGTCCGTATAGGTACGGTGTGATCATCATTAGCCAGCGTCCGGGCCTCCCGTGTCCGGGTTAGACATCTTATGCCGCCCACTAGTGGTGTCTTCTCATGCCATCTAGACATGGTGTAATCATCATCATAGTTGCCCACTACGCCCGTTATAGTGGTAACTGCCCGGCCAACTAGGAACGGTGTAATAGTACATATACATATCATAAAGCATGCATGAGAGCTCAAGTAAAAGCAATAACCCTATCGGAGTGACATAAGGTCAGTGACCTCCGATTATATTATGGAACAATCATGATCGTCATGTCTCACCTTGGAGGAACTAGCATTATGAGGTGAGACTATCAATAATGAATAACAATCAAGGAAATCATACATCAAGATCATTAATCCCATAATAGCACCCTTTCATAAGCTTTAGAATCTCTAGACATGGAATCATCATTACCATTATCGTTATCATAATGCATCTCTATCTTTATGTCAGGAGGAGCTCTTAATAATCATAGACTTGTAGCTTTCGGGATGTAAGAAAGTCATGGAAAAGTAGGGGAAATCATGTTGTAAGAGTCATGCCTTAGAAAGAAGAGGGAATAGCCTTACATACCTTTACGCCTCTCTAACCTTGTCGACTAAACGCTTCCCTCCAAGTTCACCATCCTACATTTAAGAGAATTTGTACTAAGGTAAGATAACCGGAATCATACTTTAGGTCTCAACTAGCACAACTAAGAGCTAAAAAAAATTGGGCACCATCTCCTTTGTTTCAATGACTTCCTCCGCACAATAAACACTCCCAAACATCAATAACAACACCCACAATATCATAATCAATAACTTCATCAAGCTTGACATTATTCAATTCTCAACATTCCCTATCAAAATCATTCATAACCATAGCTATGGCACAATATCATATCCATTCTCATATAATACTTCTTGAACACCATTCACATCATTCATAACAAGATTTTACTCATGGCATGTCAAGAATCATAATTCATGTCAAGCTACTATTCAAGAATATCATTATTCCTACATTTGAGCTTCATTTTCCATTTCCTTCCCCAATACAAGTTATTCAACCATCCAATACTCTTAATAACATGAAATAAACATAAAGCTCACCTTTGGTTATGTAAGAAAGAGCTTTGGATGACGATGCTTCACTTGAAGAAAACCATAACTTCAATACTAAGGAAGTTCTTGACTTGTATCAACCTTAGTGTGCATCCACACACTTGATTTTCTTCATCCTTGGTGCTTGGTCTTTGATTTTTCCTTGAATATGTGTTGATATGGTTTGGAGAGGGTTCTAGAGGTTTTGAGAGAGTTGGAGAAGATGAAAATAAGAGAAATGAATTTTGGGGGTCCTTTTTTATAAAATTAAAAAGCTGCCTGACGAGGATTATACGGACCCTTATACGGTCCGTATAAGTGACCGTATAATACCTCCAGTGAAAGACCCCTCTCTGGATAGGTTATACGGACCGTATAAGTTAGACGGACCGTATAAGTGGTCGTATAACTCACAATTTCTGAAGTTGATCCCGTTGTTTCGTTTAGCTTCCAATTCTTATGGAACCTTCTTGACACTTGTATAATACTTCATTAACCATCTAAGGAGCCTCATAACTTCTCCTCTAGGCATTACTAAGTCGACATTAGCTCGGTTGTTATGAAATCTTCCTGAACACAACTTATAGTTCACTTCCTTTGGCGAACTTAGTTTCTCCAAGTCATATGACTTCCAAATCTTGTCGTATACTCTTTGAAGCTATCAAGTACTCTCCTTAAGGCCATATGGGCTCCATGTTTCCCTCAATCTTGCGTTAGTCTATTCACAGCTTGACGTACGAAATGTCCGCGGTGTAACAGGAAGATAAGGAAAGTATCCAATTAAACCAAAGGGATAGTCAAGACGAGGCATGGGCTATATACTGGTCCCTAGTTTTAGAAATCAGGAACCAATGAGCCAAGTGAGTGAGTTAGACTAGTTTAGAAGTGTGTTCTTAAAGTAATCAACAAGTTAATCTAGTGTTCAGTTCATTTTAGTCTTTAATTACCAAACAAAAAGGTCACAGAAATGGGATCACAAGCTTAGGAAACAAGCAAGGAAGGGAGGATAAAGTGCACAAGTCACAAGATAAATTAAATAGAATGGCCAGGGGAATGATCCCCACAAAACAGGCCCTACATTTAGTCCTTTTTACACTTTTGGTTTAGCTTTCACTCTTATGTACACATAAAATCTAGGTGATGGAAATTATCAGTACTGTGACTCCAAAACTCAAATCCAGAGGGCACAAGTCTCAAAACCAACTGATTATACAGCATTCTTGACATGGACTAGTGAAAGGAGAAACCAATTCCACAAATAACACACAACTGCTTCCAAAAGTACTAATCTAGACCTATCATACTTAGTTTTCAAACAGGAAATTGAACCTCCAAAAACTCCTTATACTTCTAACTTCTGATAATCACCTTGACAGAATAAGCATTAGCAACATACACAAAGTTCAAAATGACACTTAAACTCTCAGAAATCAATAAGATAGATAACATATGACATGGACCTTCCAAAACACTCTTTTGTATTCAGGTTCCTTTTAAAATCCACATACTCCACTAGCAGTTTCCAGAATCTCCAACAAATTTTAAAATCCACAATCTAAGTCCAAAAACCAACTCAACCTTTCAAAGGAGACTTAATAGGACCAAGGAAGGGCAAGACAATATTCAAACAAAGCGTAAACAAACTATGAATCACCAGTCTTCATCTTTGATTTTTTTTTATAGCCACAGATTGTTTAAAGGAAACAAGAAAATCAAGTTAAAGACTCTCAAGGCAACAGACAAGATATTGGAGCTCATAAACACATTTTCAAATCATTTTAAAGGAGATTGTTTCACTAAAGCCAGTTCTAGGTTCTTTTAAATCCACATATGCCGAAAACAAGGCCAAGAGTAATGTTCCAAAGTTTCAATTTGGTTTTCAAAATAAGACAGTCTCCAGAAGATCACTTAAAGCTAAGACACAGGCAGTTTAAAAAAAAAAAAAATATATATATATATATATATATACAAGTAGACTCTTTTAAGAAGGAAATCAAGACTTAGGTTCATTTTTAGGACTTGTTCTTATCGTGTGATCATTTTAAACCATTTTAAGGCATCATTTAGGCTAAGCCCGGTCACCTGATAATTAACAAAGAAAAAGGGTCCATTTATACCCTTTGAAACAACTTTAGTAAAGAGCCTTGACAATAAATCATAAGCATCACATATTCATCTTTCATTCAAAACCAATGTACACATAAGATTAACAACTTAAAATGATCCTAACATAGTCAATATGAGGCCAAAGTGAACACAGAATCCACAGGAACTCAGCAAAACACATAGAGAAATTGAAAAATGCTTCAGAAACTCTGAAATGATCAGTGAAACAACAACTATAGTTTAAGACTGACATTTCTATCTCATTTCAAACTTATTTGAATCTTAAAATTATTAGTTAATGCACTTAAACAACCTTTTCACATCTTATTAAAGTAGCACTACAACATGACAGCCTCAAAACTTCCACTGAGATAATAAACGAAGATTCAAAACCAACCTCAACACCTAGCAGTTAGTGATGAACCCCTTTGAACCTCATGTTACTAATATTATAATATGATAACATGATAAACTTAATGAAACAGCAAACTAGAAAAAAAAAACCTTTGTATCCACACAAACCACACTTAAACAAGCATTCATACTAAGTTCTACCACAAACAAAAGCTTGGAACATCATTAAACAAGAATAATCAGGTTAATGCGTAAAACAAACTAGAGATAAGAATGAAGTGAACTGAAATAGGATTTTACCGTTTTGTAGGGCAACCTAAAGATCAAAGAGGAGGGGTTGGATCAACACCAACACTTAATCCTTGAAAGAACTACCCTTTTTCTTGATTTTTTGATATATAATGTGGTATATATGTGGATAATATATGTATAGTATTGATACATTGTGGTAATCTCAGTATATATAGTATATGTGATATCTAAAATAAGATTATATTAATCAGAATCCAGAACCTCTTTTTTTAGTTTTCTCCCAATTTTTTTTTCCAGAAAAGAGAAGTCCCCCCTCAAGTGTCACCAAAACAAAATGGGGGTAAGGAAAATAGAAGGTTCTAGGTTTTTTTTTTTTTTTTACTTACTCTAATTCCCCCCCCCCCCCCCTAATTTTTAAGACCTTATCCTAAAATCAATTCAAATTCAGTAGAAAACAAAATGAATTTCCAACAATTTTGTACTAATTCGTACTATATCCAATCAGAAATCAACATTAAATCACATAATACAACAAACTGTACCCTAAAATCTAAATAAAAATCTAATAAATCAGCCAAATAATGGAATAGTACACTTAGTCATCAAACAAAACAAATGTAACGTATTTTAACGGTACAATCGTACCCAAATAGATAAAAATCCCTAAAAGTGTGAAAATCAGCACCAACTGGTGACTTTCTCCATGACTAGTACAGAGTTGTCCGGTTAGTTGTGGCTACTTCCTTTACCGTGAATCACGACTTCCTAATTATCCCATATGAATTTGAGGGACTGGTGCAATGAAGATGCCACGACTCCTGCAGCATTCAAACATGGTCATCCCAATAGTAAGTTGTAGCTGGTTTTGATATCCATGATGACGAACACTACCACGAACTCTGCGGGACTATTTCTATGTGTAGATCTATTTCCCCAATAAGGTAGTTGGTTGCGCCATCATAAGATTTTACACTGTTTCGAATCTGGAAGATTTTACCAACATCATACTCAAGTTATTTCAAAGTTGTCACAGCGCATACATTCAACCCATCCCTTCCATTAATCAACACTCATGCGACAAACTTGTCGCAGCATTTGACTGTTATGTACAAGGCCTTATTGTGGTTCTTACCCTCTCTTGGTAATTCATCATCAGAAAATGATAACCTATGCACTTGTATAACATACCCTACAATCTCGGCCAGTGTTTCACTTGTAGTGCCGGCGGGTACTTGGACTTCATCCAAAGCTTTCATCAAGGCTAAGCGATGTTGAGACGAACTGAGTAATAATGACATTACTGATATCTCGGGCAGAGTCTTGCGTGTGTGCTCAACAATCGAATAATCCTTGACTGGCATTTGCCTTCAAAAGTTTTTGGCTTCGCCTTCAGTGGTTGGTCTTTTCTGAGGGTTTTCGTGATGTGGCGCTTCGACCACAGGCTCTTCTAGCGCATAACACCTTCCAGACCTGGTCATACCCTAAACCACAATAGCTATCTCTTTTACTTTATTGACCATTGTCAGATGCGGTGGTTTGATCACAAAGGATAAGCTCATGATTGTCAATCATATCTTGTAGTTTGTGGTTTAGGTTTATGCAATATTCGGTGGTATGGCCAACTTGGTTAGAATGATAGGCGTAGGTGAAATCCGGCCTGTACCATCAATCTATGGGATTAGTAGGATTTTGGTGGAACAACATTCATTCGCCTGACGTCTCTCAGTTTGGCAAACAAACTAGCCCTTAATTCCGGTAAGGGAGTGAATACTCTCGTAGGTTTCTTCTGGGGTGCCTCATAGTTTGCAGGGGGAGGCTAGTTTTAAAAAGTCTGATTTCTTGGAGCTTAGTTATTGGGTGTTGGCATTCGATAATTTAGTCGTGGAGCTCAGTTATTAGGTGCTGGTGTTTGATAATTTGGTTGTGGAGCTTGGTAGCTAAGTTGTGCGTAGCATACAGACATTAGGCTATATTGGCGTGAAGTGGTTATATAGGTGGTTGGTGGAGGTGATTGGTAGTTTTCTTGAGTTTTGTGGGTCATCTCTTTTCCTCGGCTTTTTGGGCTAGTAGTTCTAGAAACATAAGCTATGTCTTCTCTCTTCTTTTTGCCACTCATGCAGCCAGACGCACCTGATCTATTTAATACATTAATGATACTGCCGATCTTGAGGCCATCTTCGATGTCTTCTTTAATAGCGACTAAATCTGCAAAGGAGCTCCCTTTCATATTTATCATTTTGTCAAAACAGTCAGCTTCTTGGTATCGTATAAATGCAGCTACCAGCTCAGCTTCAGTCATAGGCGGTTGCACACACACCGCCTCATCTCTCCAGCGACTGGCATATTCTCTGTAGGTTTCAATCGATTTCTAGCGAATTTTCTCCAATGAGAAGCGATCGGGCACATTTTCCACATTGAAGCAGAATCTTTCTATGAATGAACTTACCATCTCTTCCCATGTCTTCCATCGACTGATGTCTTGTGAGATAAACCATTCCATGGTACGTTCCTAACAAACTTCGTGTAATAACCCGTTTGGTCATTATAGTATTTTGACCCGTTGACCCTTTCCCTGAGTCCCGTTAGTATGATCTATGACTCAATGAAGGCATTGGGTTGGTTTCCGCAAGGTTCGAGTGTAAATTGAGTCATTGATGGAGAAGCTAGTTAAGTTAGCAAGTTAGAGTTGACCACGGTCAACGTCGGGTTAGGATGAACCCGTGTCAATATTTTGGAAGTTCCAACATGGTAACAAGATGATTTTGAACTTGTCCACAAGTTTTGGTGAGGTTCCGATGAGTTTCAGATGGGTTTGGGTTTTGTCGCGCTCGTATTCGACATTTTTGCCGGAGGTCTGTGGTTAGAAATGGCTCTATATTTATCATCCACTTTTTTTTGGGTGAGGTTTGAACCATTAGATCCGTATCAAAATTATGAAGCTATAGGAAAAAGAATCGTCGCGTTTGGCCACCGTATGAGGGAGTTATGCCCGTTTTAGTGCGGACTGTTCCAGCTGGCCGCTTGTAGCGACCAAAGGACCGTACCGCTACAGCGGTCAGGTGATAGCTACAGAGGCCGACGGGGGGCAGAATGCCCTATTTTAATATCTCAACTCCTACCCATTATTCCCAAGACCCCAAAGTCAGTTTTCAAGAGAGAAAGAGGCAAAATTCATTCCATTCTTTGGTGAAAGCATCTTGGAGGGTAAGTCCCCATCTTTATTTATTCCTTTTCCTTTCTTCTTCAAGTTCCATGATTAT
>NC_081343.1:32873745-32926937 GCF_029784015.1 Lycium ferocissimum | reverse complement strand
AAAAATCTAAATAAATTTGTTCATCACCCTTACACAAAAAAACCTACAGGCTAAACCCCCAAACTATTTCCAAAATTTCATTCATTTCTACCCCTATAACACGTTCAAACCATCCATAATACATGCAAAGAAGATTAAACCTTACCTTTACTCCCTTAACTTCTCAACTTGGCTAGGGTTGTAAATTGCAAGAATGAATGTTTGATTGCTCCCAAACTACTTCTACGTTACTAGGGACCTTCGACCGATTGGAATACTAGAAGAAAATTATTTTTTTTTTTATCAATTTCTAGCCCAAGTTCGGCTAGCCATCGCCGAATATTTCTCTCTTCTTCTCCAAGTTTCTTAGGTTGTGAATGATGAATATGTCTTGCTTTGTCATCACTTATCTATATATGTATAGCCCCTCTACATGGGTGGACACATTTCCCACACGGCTTGGGCGCAATCAAAATTGGCTAAGCCCGGGCCACACGTGGCTTTTTTTGTTTCATGAAGTAATTAATTTCTAACCCCAAGTTTTCCTTAATATTTCCATACCAATAAAATTTAGGGATAAGGCACTGTTACCCCCCTGTACTATACACAAATTTGCTACGACACACCTTACCTTTCCTAGGGTCCTATTATCCCCCTAAACTTATTTAAAACGGAATAACTACCCCCCTAAACGTTGATGCCCACTCTCATATGGGAGAGTGACATACACTCTCCTTGCCACATGTGTATTTATTTATTTTCTTCTTTTTTTTTTAATTTTTTCAGCTTACGTGTTAATTGTTTTTAAAATAAAAATAAAAAAATTAAATTTTCATTAAAAAAAAATGAGTTTTAAAACCCGTTTTTTTTTAATTTGAAAATTTGATTTTTTTAAACCCATTTAAAAAAAAAAAAAAACTAAAAACATGGATTAAAAAATTGAATTTTCTTTTAAAAAAATGATTTTTAAAACCCTTTTTTAAAAAAAAAAAATTGAAAATTTGTTTTTTTTTAAAACCCGTTTTTGAAAAAGAAAAAAAAACTGAAAAATGATTTATTTTTTTTAAATATGGAAAAATGGATTTGTTAAAAATATGGAAAACTTGATTATTTTTTTAAAATGTCTTTAAAAATCTTGATTTTCATGATTTCATTTTCTTAGTACACTTTTATTTTTCAAATAAAATCCGGAAAAGTGTTTTTCTTGCCAAAATGTGAAAAAAACTGAATTTTTATAAAATTTTGAAAAAATTAATTATTTTCTTAACATGTGCAAAACCCGTTTTTTAAAACTAAATGTGGAAGACTATATTTATTTTCAAATTTTAAGAAAATGCAGATTTTTAAGAAAAAAAAAATTAAGTTTTCCCCTTTTTTTATGTTTTCACTCTCTCAAAGAATGAAACACACTCTCCTTGCCACATCAGCGTTTAGGGGGTAATTATTCCATTTTAAATAAGTTTAGGGGGGTAATAGGGCTCAAGAAAAGGTAAGGTGTGTCGTAGCAATTTTGGGTATAGTACAGGGGGGTAACAGTGCCTTATCCCAAACTTGGCAAAAATTAGAATAAAATGGGCTATATATGTAGAATACGATTAATATATGGACTATAATAGTATGCCTAAAACTATTTTCTAAAAACTACTTTCTATACTTAAAAAAATATTTTTTCAAAACTATTTTGGGTGGACTTACTTAGGGTTCTACTTGGGTTAAGAGCCTTCGGGTATTAGCCTAAATGTTCTAGCCCGACACCCCAAACGCCCAATTTTGGATAAAATTTTACCACTTTTGTTTCTTGAAACACGATACATCTCGCATGAATGACCAAATTTTTGTTGTGGAAATATAAGCCGAAATATTTTTTCACTATAAACAATTCATATCTACAAAGGCATACAATTAGAACCCGTATGTCAACCGTATTTTACGGATCTTTAATACCGAACACCTTCCCCGGGGGATCACCAGAACCCTTACCCATATTTTGGTTAGATTAGGATTCTTGTAAAATTTAACCGTTTTAAATGAACACTTTTCGAACTGATTTTCCAAATTTCCTAAAATTAGGTGGCGACTCTAAAAAATATCCATTTAGAGTACCATCCACATAGAAGTATATTTTTTTCTTTTTTCGGTACGATTGACATCCGTACTTTCCCGGGACACTTTCCTTTTTAAATGAGGCAAGTGCAAATACGAATTGGAAAAAATATAACCGCTACAACGCCTCCTTCGGTTGCTACATGAACTGGCACAATGCATGCACACAATATGACAGCTATAGTCTGCTGAAACAAATATATATGAGTCTACCCACCAATCAACGATATGGCTCTGGATCGACCAGATTGAACCCACCGGCTAATGCCAAATGATGATTCTGCTCCATGGGAGTGTTTATGGGCTTAGCTTCCAACAATCTGATCTGAGATACTATGTCCAAGGCATACTTTCGTTGACACAGAATATCTCGGTGGGGCCCCTGACAACCTCAAGTCCCAGAAAATATTTCAACGAGCCCAAATCCTTCATGTGAAAGCATTTACGAAGATAGTCTTTGAACAATTCGCTTATTTACGAAATGATCAAGTTATCCACATACATTAGAACATTGAGTTGCAAATCTTCCCGGTGCATGGTAAAGAGGGAGTAATTTGCGTACGAGTGTCTAAGCCCGTACTTTGTCAGAGCAGTGGATAGCTTTTCAAACCAACACAGTGGAGATTTATTTAACCTATAAAAATATTTTCGGAGACAACGCTCCTTTCCCGGACTGAAAATCTGAAAGCCTGGTGGCAATGTAATATACACGTCCTCCTCTCTGATCTCTGAGTAAGAAGGCATTATGAACATTGATTTATAAGGCAGAGTTTCAAGTAACTTAAGCTGTAATATGCTCAAACGATCTACCGATTTACAACCGGAGCAAAAGTCTCATTGTAGTCGATTCCTTCCTCCTTCTTGCTTCCGAAAATGACTAAGCGATTCTTATATGGCTCGATGATTCCATTAGAGTTATACTTAATTTTGTACAGCCACTTGCATCCGAGCGCCTGCTTATCTGGCGGAAACGTCTTTAGTGTTCATGTTCCATTATACTCCAACGTTTTTCTCTCTTGCTGCATTGCCTTTCGTCATTATTCTTTTCTCATAGCTTCTAAGAAACTTCTAGACTTATTTTTGGTAGTAATAGCTGTAAGAAACTTTCGGTGTCGCAAAGAAAGATTATCTCAAGTTATATAGTGCGCTAGAGGATAAGGTGCACTTGAAAGTTGTTGAAGACTAGGTGGACTATCGGATGGACTTTGCTTCTGGACCATTTTAGTCACATTTTCGCGCAATCGGACCGATTCCTATTTCTGGCGCTTTTCCCATCCCTCTGTTCTTTTGACTGGATTTCTTCAGTCCGGACCTCTTCTATCTTGACTTTCTCCTTATGTTCTTCACTCAGACCAATTTTTGTCTGGTCTGAGTCAGTCTGGACTTCAGGTCCGGTATTTAATGTTTGAACTGTGTTTATCCGGGCATTTTCCCAGTGTCGTCTATACTAGTATCCATTAGGTCTTCTTCTTTTGATTTTTCTGTCCTTTCCACTCAATGTTCATGCCCCCTTGCCCCAGAATCTCCATAGTCCTGGATGAGATCCCCGAACTCTCTATTTTTACCAAACCACCCGATCCTAAAGCAAACAGGAACTTGGTTTCGTAGAAGTCCACATCCCTTGACACCAAGTATTTATTATTTTCTAAGTCAAACAACTTTCATCCCTTCTTTTCATAGGGGTATCCTACAAATACACACCTACAACTCCGGCTTTCAAACTTATCCCGTTTTCTTCCTATTTTGTGTGTGTAGCAAAGTGACCCTAGCACTCTTAACTGTTCATATTGTTGCGCTTTCCCATATAAAATATCATATGGTTTTTTTCATTCAACACTATAGAAGGTGTACGATTGATCAGATACCCAGCAGTCAAAACACATTCTCCCAAGAACTTTATTGGAAGGTGGCTTTGAAATCCCACTGCATGTGCCACATTGAGAATGTGACGGTATTTTCTTTCAACCCTTCCATTTTGTTGGGGGTGTTCCTGTGTAAAATGTTTGGAAAAGAATTTCATGTCCGAAGAAATAATTATTCATAGATGTGAATAAATTCTGTTATCACTTCTAACTATCTCACCTGTTTACCTAACTGCCAGTTCACCAAAGCGAATAATTTTTTTCAATGTTTGGGGTAGTTCTTTCTTATCAATCAAAAGAAAAATCAATAATGCTCGGGAACAATCATCCGCAATAGTTAAAAAATATGAGGCACCACAAGAAGAAGGAGTCCGATAAGGCTCCTATAAATCACAATGAATCAAATAAAAAAATTCTGCAGGTATATTATCACTTAAAGTAAATACACTTATTGTTTGTTTTCCCTATGACATACATCACACTTTCTATCTAATCTAGCACTACTCTTTTTTAGATCTAATGTAGAAATTAATTTTGTCACTTGTACTAAAGGATGACCCAGCCGTCTGTGCCAAAGATTGAATCAATCCACAACTTTCGCCTTCATAGCTCGTATCCTCAGCATATTCCAAACATAGTAAAGTCCACCTGGTTGTTAACCCGTTCCAATCAGCTTTGTCGTGTTAGGGTCCTATATAGCACACATAACTTTGTTAAATTTTACGTTGCAATGTAAAAGATCAATTAGTTATGACACTGACATTAAAGTACATGTTAAAATCCGCAATATAATTAAGAACATCCTTTAACCATATAGTATCATTCTGATCATTCCCTCTTTAGTAGCCATCGACTTACTTCTATCTGGAAGTCCAACTGGACACTTAAAAATGTCCCGTTAATTACACAGCTCCTCCGGATTACTTGTGACATAGTACATAGTCTCGCTGTCAATAATCTAAGATGAGTTTTAAATATCTTGTCATTCGTGCTCATTCTTTGACTCTTCAACATCCCAATCACAGTCCTCTAGTCCTTGTTGCTCAATTCGAAAGGTTTTATCTGGAATGTGTTCACTGGTCCTGGCTCCACCTGATTTCCATCCTTGGTCACCACAACATTAGCTCGGTAGTTACCTCTTCCCCAAACGGATCCCAAACCACCTCTCTGCTGTTATGGTTGTCCTTGTCCCCCACCACCAGTCTTCCCGTCGCCTTTTGGATTACCTAGCCACCTGTCACGACCCGAACTACGGGCCATGATGAGTATTCGGGGCTACCCACCGAACACCACCCATGCTGCTGTATCTGCTCTTATTCATACCATATGCTCATAATCGTAGAAATATATCATCATTTGAGACATAATTACTTTCATCAACATAGGCCCTTTGGCTATCAATATATATATATATATATATATATATATATATACGTACATACATATACATACGGACCATGGGACCATACTACCCACATCGCGTATCTACGAGCCTCTCTTTGGAGTACTAGACATATGGACGGGACAGGACCCCGTCGTGCCCCATCATGAATATACACATGTATGTACTAAAAGAATAATCAATGGCACCTCCGGAAAATGGGGTGCTCTCTAATCAGCTGCTAGCTCCTATGAGTCTGGATCACCTCCTGTCTGCACGAGCATGAACACAGCGTCCGAGGAAAAGGACGTCAGTATGAATATTGTACTGAGTATGTAAGGCATAAACAATAATAGATATCAATGAAATAAGGAGCAATCTGTAACTGGCTGACTCATTAAGGAAGTAATGCATGCTGACTTACTTTCATACTCATCATCATATCGTATGTGCATGAATGTATAAACGTGTAACTGTATAACTGCCCGACCATATAGGTGCGGTGTGATAATCAATAACATTAGAAATAGCATTAACACTAACCTGCGTCCAGGCCTCCCGCGTCCGGGGTATCATCTCATGCCGGCCACTAGTGGTGTCTGGCCATGCCATTTTGACCATGGTGTATAGCTGCCCGCCTTAGCGGTGACTGCCCGGCCAACTAGGCGCGGTATAATCTCATCATGTGCTCATCATATCATGCTCATCATAGGATACTCATCATACGTGCTTATCATAATATGCGTTTCATAACATACTTATAATAATACATGCATAGAGACTCATAGATAATCATACTCTATCGGGGTGACGTGAGGTCGTGGACCCCCGATGTCATTATGAGCATTCATAAGTATTCTGCCTCACCTTGAAGGAATGGGCATAAGGTGAGTGTATGTAATGATCAACATCAATGAACTATGGATAGCTTCATTAGCTAATAGGAGCATCGTATCATAGACTATAGCATCTCTAGACTTAGCTTGTCATTAACGTTAACATGATCGTAACATATCTCTTATCTCGTATGACTATTCATGAATAAGGGCTCATTGTCTTCTTAAAGAAGGAACATTCATAAGAAAGAGGAAATTCATGCCTTAGAAGGAAAGGATTAGCCTCACATACCTTTATCGTTTAACTATTCTATCGCTTGCTCGTTCTCCTTGAATGCACTTGTTTATACCTTCAATGGAATTCGTATCGACATTAGTTATATCATCATGAAAGCATACTTACTAAGGCTATAGAAATTTGGGCAGCATTTCCTTTGTTTATACTACTTTCCGCCATATTCCGTATCAATTCCCAACATTCATAACAACCATCACAATATCATTAACAACAATCGCCATCCATTTACATAACTCGCATTTCACACTTCCACTTCAATTCTCCATATTCATGACTAAAATCTATTATCGCGTACTTACACATATGATACTCATTTCGTGTTCTAAATGTCATAACGTATTTACAACATCAACACAACCATTTTCATGATTCAATTCAACTACTACTCACTAATGGCACTATTCACCCATTTATAACCCATCTTTCATACTCTTTCATAATCTAAGTGTTTCATCTTAATAATACTTCAAACAACATGTAAAGATCATGAAACTTACCTTAAATGATGAAGGAATAGACCTTGAGTGATAATACACCTTCTTGCACAAAACCCTACTTTCACCTTTCTTGGATTTCTTGACTTTGATGGCTTTAATGGAGTTTCATAGACTTGATTCACTCCAAATCTTGTTATTGATCCTTGATTCCCTTAGTTTTCTTGTGGATGAAATGTTTAGAAAGTTCTAGAGATGAGGAGAGGTTGAAAACGTTGATGGAAAATGAATAAAATGAAGTGGGTATCACATATATAAACTTAGAACATTTCAGTCGTCGGGAGTTCCACGGACTGTTCCACGGTCCGTGGAACCAAGTGCTGGCCGTGGAACTGGTTGTAGTTCACGACCAGCCAGCCATCTTCTCTACTGGCTGTTCCACGGACACATCCACGGTCCGTGGATCATGATGCTGTCCGTGGAATTTGGCCGTGGAACTCACAGTTCCACCGGAATGGTTCCCGTCGTTTCGTTTGATCTCCAATCCTTGTGGAACCTTCTTAGCACTTTTTTATCACTTCATTATCAATCTAGGGAACGTCATGACTCTTGTCCACCACATCCTTAGGATATCATTTAACTCAACACTCATAGTTTACGTCCAACACCCCAACTTATAACTCGATTCCATTAACAACTTTCTTGCCTTAACTCGGATGCCTTTGAAAATCTTAATTAGGACTATCAATTACTACTTCGTGCTTATCCAAACCTCATATTCATCATGTCTTTCGTGAGTCTATTAACTGTATGCTAAGGGAAAATTTTCGAGGTGTAACATTCTTCCCCCCTTTTGGAACATTTGTCCTCGAATGTTAAGTCGTCGGGGATTCTAGAAAAAATCTCGCCAGAGCTTCCCCTATAATATGGCATTACCATCCTGTCACAACAACCCATAATATCTTTGCCTCACAGGGCTACAATACAATAACGATATAAATTGGCCACACACGACCTATATATATATAAGTAAAGTATACATACCTTATCATCTCGATGTTTCATCATAGATCTCTTCTGGGGACTGAAATAAATGCGGGTACGTGGATTTCATCTTCTCTTCCGCTTCCCAAGTCATCTCTTCCCGATTGTTATTTCGCCATAAAACTTTAACTGAAGCTATTTCCTTATTTCGAAGTCTTCGTACTTGCCTGTCTAATATGGCAATGGGCACTTCTTCATAAGCTAGCTTTTCTGTGATCTGAACGTCATCTATTGGCACAATCTTTGTGGGATCTCCCACACATTTGCGGAGCATAGAGACATGGAACACTGGGTGAAGTAGTTCGAGCTCTGGAGGTAATTCTAATTCATACGCTACTTGACCCACCTTGCGGATGATTTTGTAGGGTCCAATGTATCGAGGACTTAACTTTCCTCTCTTACCGAATCTCATCACCCCTTTCATCGGTGATACCTTTAAGAACACCCAATTATTGACTTGAAATTCTAGATCTCGCCGGCGGTTATCCGCATAAGATTTTTGGCGACTTCGGGCTGTCAACAATCGATCTCGGATCACCTTGACTTTTTCTACAGCTTGTTGAATCAATTCGGGGCCTATCAATTGCACTTCTCCGACATCAAACCATCCAATTGGAGATCTACATTTCCTTCCATATAAAGCTTCATACGGAGTCATTTGGATACTGGAATGGTAGCTATTGTTGTAGGCAAATTCAATTAGGGGTAAGTGGTCATCCCAACTACCACCAAAATCTAAAACACATGCCCTTAGCATATCCTCCAAGGTCTGTATAGTACGTTCGGCTTGTCCGTCAGTCTGCGGGTGAAAAGCCGTGCTGAGCCTTACTTGAGTACCTAGACCCTCTTGAAAGGACTTCCAGAACTTAGCTGTAAACTGTGCTCCTCTGTCTGTGATGATAGCTATTGGAATACCGTGAAGCCTCACAACCTCCTTAAGATATAACCTTGCATAATCTTCAGCTGAATACGTAGTTCTGACTGGGAGAAAATGAGCTGCTTTTGTCAATCTATCCACAATCACCCATATAGAATCATACTTGCCTCGAGAGCGGGGCAATCCTACAATAAAATCCATATTATCACTTCCCATTTCCACGTAGGAATTTCCATTGCTTGCAATAATCCTCCTGGCTTTTGATGTTCTATCTTTACTTGCTGACAATTTGAACATTTGGCTACAAATTCTGCTATGTCTCTTTTCATGCCATCCCACCAATACATCAATTTTAGATCATGATACATTTTTGTCGCTCCTGGATGAATAGAATACCGAGAGTAATGAGCTTCTTCTAAAATTCGGCGGCGTAATTCTGCCACATCCGAAACACATAACCTATTTTGGTACCTGAGAACCCCATCTGCTGAGACTTCGAATGGTGACTTTTCCTTTGGAAACTTCACACCTTTATAATACCTCAATTTGGGATCCTCGTACTGGCGCTTTTTTATATCTGCATCCAAGAACGAAACTGTGGGGTTGTTAACACTAACTCCTGCATCGCTTGAATCGATTATGCGTAATCCAAGATTCGTTAACTGATGGAGTTCATGAATCATTTCTTTCTTTTCCGCGGGGACTTCACATGAGCTGCCTATAGATCGGCGACTAAGCGCATCAGCTACTACATTGGCCTTTCCGGGGTGGTATAGAATATTGACGTCATAATCTTTCAACAATTCCACCACCGCCTCTCGCCGTAGATTTAACTCCTTCGTTTGAAAATATATTGGAGGCTCTTATGATCCGTATAGATATCGACATACGCACGCCATACAAATAATGTCTCCACATTTTCAATGCATGAATATTTGTGACTAACTCGAGATCATAAGTTGGGTAATTCTTTTCATGTTTTCGCAGCTGTCTCGAAGCATAAGCAATAACTTTTCCATGCTGCATTAACACACATCCCAGCCCAACACCGGAAGCATCACAGTATACAACATAGCCATTCGGCCTTTCTGGAAGTGTTAAAACTGGAGCTGAGGTCAACCTGTCTTTTAACTCTTGGAGGCTACGCTCACAAGCGTCATTCCACTGAAATTTCGGCGACTTCGGGTTAACTTCGTTAATGGGGGTGAGAATAGATGAAAAGCCCTCTACGAATCTCCTATAATAACACCGCCCAAACCCGGAAAATACAAACTTCGTAGGCGTCGTAGGCCTTGGCCAAGTCTTCACGAGATTCAATTTTCGAGTATCAACTCTAATGCCATCATCCGAAATCACATGGCCCAAGAATGTCCACGGTTCGGCCAAAACTCGCACTTTGAAAATTTTGCATACAACTCCCGAGTACGGAGAATTCCAAGAACAACACGTAGATGATCCGCATGTTCTGATTCTGTGCGGGAATACACCAGAATATCATCAATGAATACTATCACGAATAAGTCCAAGAGAGGCCTGAATACATTATTCATTAAATTCATAAATACTGCCGGCCATTAGTCAGCCCAAACGACATTACTCGGAATTCATAATAGCCATATCTTGTCCTGAAAGATGTCTTGGGAATATCTCCTTCTCTAACTCTCACTTGGTGATAACCCGACCTCAAATCTATTTTGGAAAACCACTTAGCGCCTTGTAGTTGATCAAATAAATCATCAATTCTTGGAAGAGGATACCTGTTCTTTACCGTCACCTTATTCAGCTATCTATAATCGATACACATTCGTAGGGAGCCATCTTTCTTTTTCACAAATAAAACTGGAGCTCCCCATGGTGAAGAACTGGGTCTAATGAATCCCTTTTCGAGCAAATCTTTCAACTGAGCCTTTAATTCTTTCAATTCTGCCGGAGCCATTCGATAAGGAGGAATACTAATAGGCTCGGTGTCCGACAACACATCAATGGCGAAGTCAACCTCTCTTTCTGGAGGAAGGCCTGGAAGTTCATGCACGGGAATACATCCGGAAACTCATTCACTACCGGAACAGGTTGAAAAGTTAGCGATGTCGCCTCGGTATCATGAACTCAGACTAAATGATAAATATAGACCTTAGCTATCATCTTTCTTGCCTTAAGGTAGGAAATAAACCTACCCCTTGGAGATGCTGTATTACCCTTCCATTCAAGTACGGGCTCTCCCGGAAATTGAAATCGGACTAATTTCATTCGGCAATCAAAATTAGCGTAGCATGAGGCCAACCAATCCATACCCATTATAACATCAAAGTCTAGCATTTCTAGCTCAATTAAATCAGTTTTGGTATGGCGATCACATATCACAATAATGCAATCTTTATATATTTGTTTAGCTATCACGGGATCACCAACCGGAGTAGACACCTCAAAGGGCTTAATTGGCTCGGGTTTCACCCCAATACGATTAGCAACATAGGGAGTAATAGATGATAACGTGGAGCCCGGATCTATCAAGGCATACACATCATGAGAAAACACAGTCAATGTACCTGTGACCACATCTGGAGACGACTCGAGATCTTGCCGTTCGGCTAAAGCATATAAGCGGTCTTTGTGTGGCACCGAAGTAGATATTCCCCTCGGCCTCTACCTCGGCTTTGCTTTGGAACACAGCGAGCACGCTTACAGTAGGGCGACCGATGAAGAACCGACTGTTGATCCTGTGGGCTGGGTCCTAGCTCTGCCGATCATCGATGGGAAATCTCTCATCATATGCCCTACCTGACCACAAGTGTAACAAGCATCTGAACTGCAAAGATCGTCCGAATGTAACCTACGGCCATTTGTGCATCGCGGTACTGGAGGTCTCCTCTGACTGTAATTGTTATATCCCGCATTTTGTACGTCGGAATATTTTAGGACAATTGCGGGAAGTTAAGGGCAAGACCATCTTCAAAATTATTTTAGTGCATAAGTTGGTTATGAATACTGTTTATGAATATTATTGGACGGAAATATTGAGAAAGGCTAAGGGCAAGAAGAGAAATTCGCAAAATGGGCCGTGGAAATAATGCGGAAGGCTAGGGGCAAAATGGTAATATTGAGAAAGTTGAGGGGCAAAATGGTCATTTGCCATATTGGCCATGTGAGGAAAAGGATGATTAAATAAGTCATCTTTTAGGAAATTCAAAGGAAAAAGAAAAGAAAACTCTAGAAATAAATTAAGGAAAAGAAGGAAAAATCAAGAAAAGTCTAGAGAGGGGCATGTGCCCCTCACATGCCTAAGGACTTATATATATATGTATTCATCTTCCACTCCAAGGCAAGAACAAAAAAAAAGAGAGATGAAGGGAGAAACCATGGCCTATTCGGCCATGGAGAAAAAATATGGAGCCTCCAAATTTGATTCCAAAAATTTATTTCTTGTTACATTCCTACTAACTTGAGGGTGCTCTTCAACATGGTATGGTTGTTGGGAGGAAAGAATCACTCTTTGGTACAAAATTCCAACCCTAGCCAAGTGAAGAAGTTGAAGAACAAAGGTAGGATTTCATTCCTTTTTATGTGTTATAAAGGGTTCATGTGTATTATAGTATATGGAAATGAGTAGAAATCATGAGAACATGGAAGCTTGCATGGTATTAGTATACTTACATGTTGGGCCGTGTGCATGGTTATGCTAAAGAGAAGAATTAATTGTGTTTAGCATGTTCGTGTGTTGTTATAATGCATAGAAATGGAGGAAAATGCATGAAACATGAATGTTGTTGTATGTTGGCCGTATAATGTGTAGTGTGTGCATGGCCGTGTATTGTGTTGTGTTTCATGGTAAGAATGGATTAATTCTAGTTAAGTGTTGGTTGTTATTGCAATGTAAAGGAATGGGGGAAATTTGTAAGAATATGGGTTGTAGTTGTGGTGGTGGCCGAATGGTATAGGGTTTGGCAAATTATGGCAATTGATGTTATTAGATAGTTTAGTTGTTGTTATTGTGGATTCCATATTGCAAACAAGAGCTTATGTTAATTGAATATAAAGTTCTTGCATGTGTGGAAAACAATGGTGTTGTTGGAAAGCTTTGAAGAAAGTAGTATATTGATTGAAGTTGTTAATGTGATTGTTGGTTGTTTGGCCGGGTTGCATTCCGGGTTGTTGGTTGATTTAAATCGGCCAAGTTTAACTTGGTGGCATGGTATATTTACAGGGAAGGTGCTGCCGAAATTCCGGCAGACAAGGACCAATTCAAAATTTGAGTTTCAAATCTCATGAATAGTAACTGGTAAGCTTGACCAAAGTGAAAATTTTGGCGAGATTGGGACGGAGATTTGGAGCCGGCAAGAAGCGGAAAAGGTATGTAAGACTGCATTTCTTTCTTGGCATGCCCTAGATATGTAGTTCCGGTTTCGCGCCTCGAGAACCTTTCTAACTCCCGAAATCCGCGGTTGAAAAATAGTCACTATTCATTCGGTGACATTGAACCAACGAGCACGAAAGGTGTAAGAAAGGTCGAAACATCCTAGCACGTGAAAGAATAAGACCCGATCACTCTAAGGCTTTCATAAGCAATACTATGAAACGTATTACATGTAAATTGTCTACGCCGCCTCATTCGACCGAGGCGGGCCCACTACCCCGAACCCCTGTCTATGGTTATACTAGGTTTATTTCTACACTATGACCAATAAAATTTTTGGGTATTACCCCTACCGCTAAATAATAATTATTTTTAACTAAACCTCGACCCAAGGTATGACTTTCTTTACTAAAAGCTTACAAGTGTTTTCCAAAACATACATCTTTCTTTAAAAACTAAGCTTTACAATATTTTTCTTTCTTTACTAAAAGTTTACAAGTGCTTTCCAAAATATACATTTTTCTTTAAAAAACTAAGTTTTACAATATTGCCAGTTTTTATGATTTAAACAACGACTATAATCCTATGATGACTATGAATCTATAATGTCTAAGATCCTACGACGACTATGTTCCTATGATGACTATAATGGCTATGATTCTATGATGGTTATGGTTCTATGATGACTATGACTCTATGATGACAATGATTCTATGATGCCTATGATACTATGATGACTATGATCCTATGATGGCCATGATTCTATGATGACTACGATTCTATGACAACTATGATTCTATGATGACAATGATTACGTCAGATATGCTATGTCTATGACCCGATATGCTATGCTATGTTCTATGTTGATAGTCTCGCCTTATGATTATCATTCCTCCAAGGTGAGACAAAGCGTCCATGATTATTCCATAATGCGATCGGAGGATTCCGACCTTACGTCACTCCGATAAGTACATGATTTTCCTTGTTCCCCTGCAACTAAATATGAACAAGGGTTGGGGGGATGGGAACTATGTATACTTGGGAATTGGGAAGGAACTATGTATCATTGCCACTGGTCGGTGGCTTATCATCCCGGACGCGGGATGCCGGACGCGGATTTATGGCGGGCGGAGAGTATTCGGCGCTATGTGGGCGAGCCGCCTCGTGCGGTGCTATGACACGATATGACCAAGTAAGCATGCATGGCATCCGCCCCCATGGCACTCGTATGCACGAGGTTACTGCCCTATGATATGTTCTATATTCTCTATGCGATATATGATGCCTATGTCTGTCACGGCTAACATGTTCTATGTTCTGCGGCTATTGTTCATGTATACCCTTTTTTTTACTATGTTATTATTCATGCCTTACATACTCGGTACATTGTTCGTGCGACGCCCCTTCTTGTGGTATTGCGTTTTCATGCGCGGTACCCCCGACGAGTAAAAGTCATTATAGAAGATGTCCCGGAATGTTGGCAAGCTCCACTCACTCGGAGAGTTCTTGAGTCGACATATACGTGCTATGGTCCATGATTACGGTTAGAGACTTTGCGGACGAGTCGTGGGTCTAAGGTGTCGGCTTTAAAAGAGTTTCACCGGTTGACGTGTTTTATTATACAGAGCCCCCATGTTTTCACATTGTATTTACTGTGAGAAATGACGAAAAGATTTTCAAAAAAAAAAAATTACTACGTATTTTACTTCATTTTGTCTTAAGAATCCAAAGAGTTCATATGTGTAATAAGAGTTAGCGGGTTCGCTCGTACACGGGGTCGGGTGCCCATCACACCACGATCAAGACCGGGGTGTGACTACAACACAGGCCCCTCGAACTCGGCCAGTCACGAACGGAAGGAGCGATCTCTTTGCTGTAAGCGGGAGGTGCACTCGTCAACGGCCCCAGGAGCAGTGCTGGAATATGTACGCCTTGATCCCCCTCTATAATCACCACCTGTGCCGTAGATCTAGCCCATTTGCCTTGCCCTCTATCAACATCGCGATCACCCCTCTGCGGAGGTTGTTGTCCCTCAAGATTTTGGGCATGGGCTTGAATGCGGGAGATGTCCATCCCGTCTTACAATGAAGCCGTCAAGCAATCCTTAAATAAATGTGGCCCTAAGCCACTCACGAATCTGTGCACCCGATCTCCCATATCGGCCACCATAGTAGGAGCATATCTAGCCAAAGAATTAAATTGAAGGCTATACTCCCTAGCGCTCATGTTACCTTGCTTCAAGTTTAAGAATCTATCCGCTCTAGCTCGGCGGACCTCGGGCGGCAAATAATGGCGGACGAAAGCATCAACAAATTCTTGCCATACAGGAGGAGGCGCACTCTCTTGCCTCGACACTATCCAATTGTTGTACCATAAAACCGCTACATCCCGGAGTCTATATGATGCCAACTCCACTGATTCGGTCTCAGAAGCATGAATAATCCGCAATGTTCTTAGCATCTCATCAATAAAGCCTTGCGGGTCTTCATCCGGCTTTGACCGAAAAATGCAGCGGATTGAGACTCATGAAGTCACGAGCTCTAGAACTAGGCTGAACGATCGCTTGGGCCCCGTGTTTTGCCTTTGTGCACAGCGGCAACCAACTGTGTCAATAAATTAATAGCCTCTGTCACTTGTTGACCGATATAGCCGTGGAGGGGTGGAGGCATAGGAGCTCCCCTTTGTCTTCCGTAATAGGCGGAGTAGTGAAGGCATTAGATGGAGCCTCATTTTGTAACTCATCCTCACCTACATTCATAGGCGGCTCTCTTTCTACCCGCCTCTTTGTCGTAGTCTTGCCCCTCTGGGCGGCTTTAGCTTTTCCATTTGGCGGCATTCTAAAATCACAACATACTATTAGGGAGTATTTAAATCTTATACTTGGCTCTATCGCACGATCTCATATGAAGAAGGATGGTCATTTTTCCTAAATGTCCTGTAGCCTCCAGTTTATTAGCGTGGCGCGCAACACACCATAAACAAGACTCTACTAGACACGGCTCGTAAACACTTCCTGGGAGTGAGGCGCTCGTATTGTCACAACCCGAACTACGGGCCATGATGGGTATTCGGGCTACCCACGAACACCACCCATGCTGCTACTTATCTCTTATTCATACCATATGCTCATAATCGTAGAAATATATCATCATTTGAGACATAATTACTTTCATCAACATAGGCCATTTTGGCTATCAAATATATATATATATATATATATATATATATATATATATATATATATATATATATATATATATACGGACCATGGGACCATACTACCCACACTGCGTATCTACGAGCCTCTACTAGAGTACTAGACATATGGACGGGACGGGACCCCGTCGTGCCCAATCATGAATATACACATATATGTACCAAAATAATAATCAATGGCACCTCCGAAAAATGGAGTGCTCTCTAATGGTCATTTAGCTCCTATGAGTCTGGATCACCTCCCTGTCTACCTGTGAGCATGAACACAGCGTCCGAGGAAAAGGACGTCAGTATGAATATTGTACTGAGTATGTAAGGCATAAACAATAATAGATATCAATGAAATAAGGAGCAATACATGTATAATGGCCGACTCGTTAAGGAAGTAATGCATGCGACTTACTTTCATACTCATCATCATATCGTATGTGCATAAATGTATAAACGTGTAACTGTATAAGCGCCGACCATATAGGTACGGTGTGATAATCAATAACATTAGAAATAGCATTAACACTAACCTGCGTCCAGGCCTCCCGCGTCCGGGGTATCATCTCATGCCGCCCACTAGTGGTGTCTGCCCATGCCATTTTGACCATGGTGTATAGCGCCCGCCTTAGCGGTATTTCCCGACCAACTAGGCGCGCGTGTAATCTCATCATGTGCTCATCATATCATGCTCATCATAGGATACTTATCATACGTGCTTATCATAATATGCGTTTCATAACATACTTATAATAATACATACATAGAGACTCGTAGATAATCATACTCTATCGGGGTGACGTGAGGTCGTGGACCCCCGATGTCATTATGAGCATTCATAAGTATTACCTCACCTTGAAGGAATGGGCATAAGGTGAGTGTATGTAATGATCAACATCAATGAACTATGGATAGCTTCATTAGCTTAATAGGAGCATCGTATCATAGACTATAGCATCTCTAGACTTAGCTTGTCATTAACGTTAACATGATCGTAACATATCTCTTATCTCGTATGACTATTCATGAACAAGGGCTCATCGTCTTCTTAAAGAAGGAACATTCATAAGAAAGAGGAAATTCATGCCTTAGAAGGAAATGATTAGCCTCACATACCTTTATCGTTTAACTATTCTATCGCTTGCTCGTTCTCCTTGAATGCACTTGTTTATACCTTCAATGGAATTCGTATCGACATTAGTTATATCATCATGAAAGCATACTTACTAAGGCTATAGAAATTTGGGCAGCATTTCCTTTGTTTATACTACTTTCCGCCATATTCCGTATCAATTCCCAACATTTAACAACCATCACAATATCATTAACAACAATCGCCATCCATTTACATAACTCGCATTTCACACTTCCACTTCAATTCTCCATATTCATGACTAAAATCTATTATCGCGTACTCACACATATGATACTCATTCCGTGTTCTAAATGTCATTTATAACGTATTTACAACATCAACACAACCATTTTCATGATTCAATTCAACTACTACTCACTAATGGCACTATTCACCCATTTATAACCCATCTTTCATACTCTTTCATAATTTAAGTGCTTCATCTTAATAATAATTCAAAAAACATGTAAAGATCATGAAACGTACCTTAAATGATGAAGGAATAGACCTTGAGTGATAATACACCTTCTTGCACAAAACCCTACTTTCACCTTTCTTGGATTTCTTGACTTTGATGGCTTTAATGGAGTTTCATAGACTTGATTCACTCCAAATCTTGTTATTGATCCTTGATTCCCTTAGTTTTCTTGTGGATAAAATGTTTAGAAAGTTCTAGAGATGAGGAGAGAGTTGAAAACGTTGATGGAAAATGAATAAAATGAAGTGGGTATCACGTATATAAACTTAGAACATTTCAGTCGTCGGGAGTTCCACGGACTATTCCACGGTCTGTGGAACTAAGTGCTGGCCGTGGAACTGGTCGTGGTTCACGACCAGCCAGCCATCTTCTCTGCTGGTTGTTCCACGGACACATCCACGGTCCGTGGATCATGATGCTGTCCGTGGAACTCACAGTTCCACCGGAATGGTTCCCGTCGTTTCGTTTGATCTCCAATCTTTGTGGAACCTTCTTAGCACTTGTTTATCACTTCATTATCAATCTAGGGAACATCATGACTCTTCTCCATCACATCCTTAGGATATCATTTAACTCAACACTCATAGTTTCCGTCCAACACCCCAACTTATAACTCGATTCCATTAATAACTTTCTTGCCTTAACTCGGATGCCTTTGAAAATCTTAATTAGGACTATCAATTACTACTTCGTGCTTATCCAAACCTCGTATTCATCATGTCTTTCATGAGTCTATTAACTGTACGCTAAGGGGAAATTTCTGAGGTGTAACACCACCACTCCGGGCAACCGATGAGCTGGAAACATCCGTTAACATCGTGACCTGATCTCTTGAAATGCGTGAAAACCAAATCATTATTTCTCCCCTCACCTAGGTTCTGGTAAGAGTATCTTCCTTGCACTGCTAAGGCCAGGGTTTCATTCCGGTCTCTGTTTTTTGTGAGGCACATTTCACATGTTCTTCTTGCACCAGCTTCTAATGGACTTTATTCAATTATGGCAATGGGCCATGCGCCACTAAGTTAGACCTCACTGTTCCATACATGGTCTCATCTTAGCCCATAAAGAAAAGATACACCTTTTCTTCATCTCTTTTGGCCTCTAGGATTGTTCCCGGATTGCATGTGCATTTAACGCACATACAAGTTGGGATCTGTTCGCAATTTGCTAATTCTTCCCACAACTTTGTCAATTTTCCATAGTAATCCGTTATGTTCTTACCCTTTTTCTTGAAATCCGCAAGTTCGGCCTTTAATTGCTGCATCCGAGGACCGTTGCAACTGCAAAATGATTTTAGATACTTGTTCATAATTCTTTCGCTTCCTCTCTATGAGAGATCGTCGAGCAAAGTGTCGGCTCTATGGTGCTGTGAATTCACAACACCAACAACGATTTTATAGTCCACCGTACTAGATCCAGCGACTCTTCATCCAGTTTCTTGATTGTTCCATCAACGAAGTCGAATTTGTTTCTTTCTCTGAAGGCCTTCCTCATGGATCTAGCCCATTCCTAATAGTTTTCACCCTTCAATTGGACTTTTGTCACCATAATTCCAATGTTGTCATTCAACGTTATGTCATACAGAGAGATTGTTTTTTTTCTTTCTAATTCTTGTCTTCTTCACCAGTGATCCCTTAGCATTTATCACCGGTGTTTTCTTTGCCGTCACCAGCCATTATCACGTATTCTAGGGTTTATCATGTCTTTCTAATGTGACTCTGATACCATGCTAAAATTGAAAGAGACTGAAAGCAGTAAAGAGACAAGAATATTTTAGGAGAACTTTTCTCTGCATTTGTATGAACAATATGGCCTCCTTATAAACAAGTCACAAGCCACCTAAAGAGACCTTATTCTAGTCGAAATATAATATACTCTTAATATGACTATAATTCCTATATTGCCATAATTACAATATTTATATCCGTTCACAATAATTATTTATTTGATTTCAATTTTAATAAAATTTTAAATAAATCATATATTCGCCCTTGTGTCCTTGTGTAGATGATTTAGAGTATAACTTATACACAGAAGATTAAATCACCGGTTATTATAAGTATAACTTTTATGTTCACAATCTAATGTGTAAACTTGACAACCCATCAGTATGATTGTAGCACAAGATTAAATATAATTTATCTCGATTATGAGAATGGTAAAGTTTCAACTTCTTGTGCTAGTACATTTTGTATGTGTTGAACGGACCAAGTAGAGATAAGTATTTTTATACCGACTATAGTAAATGAGTTCTCAGGTATTAAATGTACTTATCTCTTAATCTTGATATAATTATTACGAGTAGTGTATATTATTAATTATTTTGATATATCAAAATGTCAAATTCTTCTGGGGATCGATATCCGGATAAGTTGGATGAAAACAAAATACATTTGTGAAATACTCCAATAATTAGTTGATAGAAGTCATATCATGATATAGAAATTGATGATCCCCATTTATGAAAACTTATAAGTTTTCATGTGTAAATCCGGCTTGTGAATTTTGCAACTAACACGTGAAATAAGTTAATTAGCAAAAGTCTAGTGGAATAAATTAATCAATAAATTAGATTTTCAATAATTAATTTAATTGATTGATATTTGTAAATAAGATTTTAATGGAAGAATTCAAAATTCAATTGTGGAGCAAAATTCTGAATTTTTAGTGTATTTAATCCGTAATATATTATGATAGGAATAATTCGAACAGTAAAGGAATTACTTGCATAATTAATAGGAAACCTCGTTAATTAATTTTGTGGTCTTTATTGTGCCTGAGTCAAATTAGGACTTTAAAATCCTTTTATTGGTGGAAACTAAAGAATTTATTGGGTCACAAAGCAAAAGATCACGGGAACGAGAAGGCCTATTTCACGTTTGATTTCACGCTTAATTCAAGTAGTTATTCTACCTTCTTATTTTATGTTGTTGTTTAAATATGCTATTATATTATCTATATTAGATGCAAGTTATTGCTTCCGCTTTTATACTTGTATGCCATCGTTATAAAGGTATAGATTACTAGACTAGATCAATAAGGGGTATAGATGCAGAAATGATCAATTGAATGAAACTAGTTCAAGCTCTTGAGCTGGTAGGAGTGTCGAATTTTGCTCATAAAAAATTGGAAAGGTACATATTTGGCCGGACGTGAAAAAATGATACAAAACAAATATTATTTTTATATATTTTTGTTATATTAATTTTATTTACAAAAAATATACATTTGTCTGCTATTATTTGGTGGGCGGCTATTTATATCAATTTCTCTAAAAAAAAAAAATTGAGCTTTGATGGTCTATATCTTCATTTGCGAGTCATTTTCAGCGCATATTGTTCGAGCTAACTCATCTAAAAGCTTGGGTCAGTTTAGCGAAACATTTTGATCAAAATAGTAAAATCTATCTAGTAACAATAATTTTTCTCCGCAAATTACCCCTTCCGAACCAGGCCCCCTGATCCATCTTGTGAGATCAACTACTTCAAGGGGTTTATCTGCTTTGAAGTTATCGGAACAAATAATTTGCATTATTCATACCTGTTAACACGCTCATAACTTTAGATCTCGAAAAAATTTAACAAGCTTCCCTTTGTTCAATGAAATCTTATAATGGAGAACACAAAACAAGAAAATAGCATGAATTGAAGCCAGAATCATTTCCATTATAAGAAAGATATATTACAGATAATAGACAAGTAGCATGATTCTGTAATCACACCATACTAGTTGCATAGCACCCAAACTCTTAGGATTAAGATTAATTATCACATAGCTTAATTAGAAGGGACAAAGACGATTTGATCATTTGGAAGGAAATGACAAATAGGGGTAGTTCCAGGCTTAACATTGAGCAGTACGAAAGGCAATCCTTTAGGGGTCCAAAAGGATGTATCTTTATGGCACACTGATACTGCTTTTACTCTTCTTCCATTAGAACCAACCATAGATACCATAAATGTCTTCGTATTTCCTGCAGCATGACAATAATGCACAGCGTACGCATAATTAAGTTTGCGGCATACCATGTTATCACCATCAGATATCTGTTGAACTTCTTCAATGGTATATTTCTGCAACATTGGAGTTTCCCCTTCTACCTTTGTTGTAATTGCTAGAATATTGTTTGTTCCTAGCACGGATAAGATAAAATCTACCATGGACTCCAGAGAAGTTGCACAGAATTTCTTCTCTTCTTTCATTTCTGGCTCTTCACAAAATTTGATTGCTTTCTTAATCATTTGAGCACCCTTTGAGTTACAATCTATTGAGAAATGGTTCAGAATCTGTGGGATTTTTTTCGACTAGAAGGGAATCGATTCCACGGATTGGCGAGGCAAAAATGGGGCATCATTTTTATTTTTCAGGGGGGGAAAGTTGATGATCTTTCGTTTCTTCAACTCCTTTTCTAAGAAGTAAGGTTTGTAATTATCTGATTTCAGCTCCCGAATCTCATCCTCTGTAGCTTCATGATGCCAAGGCCACAATCCATATTGGTGGGTCCCATAGTATACTTTCTGATTACCGTCAGTATTATGATCTACAAAGTAAACTCTGCTGATTTGAATAAACATAAAATTGCAAAGAAGTTAAAAGAATATCAGATAAATTTTTATGTCTTGTTTATGAAACTTTTGACCCTATAAATTGGCTTAAATACCTAGAGCCCGTTTGGATTGGGCTTATAAACTTGTTGTTTATGCGAACATAAGTGAAAAAATAAGTTGGGGTAGTCAACTTATTTTTTTTGGCTTATAGTTTTTAGAACTTATAAGTTCTTTTAGATAAACTAAGTTAAATGGGTCCAATTATTTTTTTGAGCTTATTTTAAAGCACAAAATGACTTTTAGGCAGTAGAAAAAAAAAAAGTGAAAACGAACATAAAAGACTTATAAGCCAATCCAAACGGGCTCCTAATGGCATTCGGAGGACAAATAATGAAGCGATAAAGATTCTCTTAACATGTAGGCTGTGTTTGGTAGGATGTAAAATATCTGCTGAAAAATATTTTTCCAATTTTCTCATATTTAATTGCATTAAATAAATACTTGAGAAAATCTTTTTAGGAAAACGTTTCTCTCTAATTAGTGAAAAATGACTTAATCCAATGAAAACAAAGATGCTACACAGCCGTGGATTTCCTATATAACTGTCTGACATCATGTAACCAAGGTGGCTTACATAGCAAACATATTAGATATCATAACCGAACAAAAGCAAAATATTTTTCATGGAAACAATTTTCCTAGAAAATGTTTCATGTTTGATTGGTGAGTGGGAATATTTTTCTAGACACGATAAACACTAATGAATAATAATAATAATAATATCATCAAATTGGAGTGTTCTGATGAAACTTTTGAAAAGTGGAGATTAATAATGTCTATGTGTCAGTTGAAACAAGTAATTAATATGAAGTTAAACACTAAAATAGTTGTGATAAATTTAGTTTCGCTCATAAGTGATTGAAGTCATTTTCCTGCTTTGAAAAAACAATTCATAAAAATGATTTCGGTCATATCAAATGCATAAAATAACTTTTTCATCAAAAATAATATTTTCCTTGGAGTCATTTTCCCTTGTATAAACCAAACACGCCCGTAATGTTAAAATAAAATTCCTTGATTTGAACACAAACCTGCTTAGGGAAGAAAATCTTCGATCACTTGGGGCATTTGAGTGTTGGGCAATTTAACTTTCTAATAAACTTCTGGCGATATTGCTGCATGAGTTACTACAAAAGCAAGCTATATCGACACAAAAATAAATAATTTTTCCATCAGCGTCTCCCATGTAAACAATAAGTAAAATATTAATGTTTTTCCAATTTAGGCTACTTGATTTGTCAAAGAATAAAATTATATACTATATTTAAGTTGAAACTATAATATATAAAGTTTCTTGAAAACACTTAGGCCTCATTTGTTTTCATTAAGATTAAGACTTCTCAATCTGAGTGCACATCTGAATGATTAAGATGTTTTCTTTAGATCTGAACATTGAATGATTAAGACTGTTTGTTTTTCAACATCTGAATGTGCAAACTGTATTTATTCAAACATAATAAACATACAATTCAAATAAAAAAGTAACTAAATATTAGAAAATAAATACAAATTTAACAAAATAAAATATTATTTGATTAAAAAAATGAAACATTTATGTTCGCTAGTAATGGTGGAGATGTTTTGTAGTGGTGCTGGGTAGGGGTGGTGACGGGGATGGTGGTGGGGAGTGGGGTGGGGTGGGGTTCGTGGTGGGTCGTGGTAGGGGTGGGTGGGTGGTGGAGTGGAGTGGGTAGGTGGTGGGTGGGTGGGGGAGTGGGGGTGGGCAGAGGCGGATCCAGAATTTAAATTTTATGGGTTCAATCTTAAGATTTTTAGCATTGAACCCATTATATTTTTAAAGTTAGGGGTTCACATCTACTATTTATTGCAATTTTAATAATTTTTTACACATAAATTTAGGCTCCGCGTCGAAAGTTTGGGGTTCAGTTACCTTGTAGGCTAGATACGCCTCTGGGGGTGGGGGTGGAGCTGGTGGTAAAAATTATCCATACAAAAATACATCTTAATGATATTAAGATTTGGTTCAAGATCTTAATGATTAAGACATATTCAAACCGAATAAGTGCTTAAATCTTAATATAAACAAATGCACTTATAGCCTAAGGTGCAACCATTCAGATTCAGCCCTCCATTAAATCCAAACAAATGAGGCCATAGTTACTTATTGAGTATACAATTATGCAAGATATAATAGATAAGAAATATACAAGTGTGTAATTTACCCACCCCAATGAATGAGAGCGAGTAGAAGAGCTGCGACTTCATTGAGAAACGTTTTTGCTATGACAATTTAGAATAGCTAAAGGACTGAAAACAAAGTATGGAATATGGAATTAGACCAGCAACTACCCTTTATTTATAGGCAAATAATACTACCCAGCTTAGTGAAAATATTAATGTTCTTCATCTTACACGTGAATATTGCATGACATCAAAACGGTTACCAAAAATGTGTGTTTGGTCACGCTTTTGGTAAGAGTTTTTTTTTCTTTTTTTCTTTTTTGAGAAAATTAATTATTTCAAAAAAGTTGATTTGTTGGGCCTTTTAGAAAAAATAAGGGGAAATTTCATATATCGCTACATTTTGAGGTTAAAAATCTGGCATAGTTACACTTTAGCTAATTACATAGTAGATTGTATTCACGAGCTATAGTAGATTATATTCAAAAATCAGATTGTATTCAAAATTCGGCTGAGTCAGATTTCGGTGTATTCAAGTTCAGATTTCTGTGTATTCATGTCAGATTTCGATGTAGTCAAGTCAGATGTGTTCAATTAAGCTATATTCAAGTCAAATGTATTCAATTCAACTGTATTCATTTGTAGCTACTTTTACACTGTATTCACTTTATTGTATTTAAAATCGGTTGTATACAAAAAAATATCCTTCAAAATACACCCCAAAACATTGAATTTTGTACTAAAAAAATTGACAAATACACTCAAAAACTGAATACAAGAAATAAAATTCACTGTATTCATTTGTATACGCTTCAAATTCACTGTATTCATTTGTATACAAAAAAGATATTCTTCGAAATACCCGCGAAAAACACTGTATAGACTGTATTTATACAACAAATCAGTGTATTTTGTATTTTCCGATCAGAGTTGACTGTTTCTGATCATATTCCGGCCAGATCTGACACCGACGCCACAGATCTATGAAAACACTGCCGTCACGGTCATCGTCACCAACAACCGCTGTTGTATCCTTCATCGTCACCAACAACCGCTGCTGTATCCTTCATCGTCACCAACAACCGTCGTTGTATCCTTCATCTCCGGCGATACAACGATGCCAGGAAAAGAGAGACGAAAATGGAAGTACTTCCGCTAGACAACTCATTACTCATGTAGACCATCTTTGTCATCTATCAAATCCATACATCAGCTTTGTTGTGAGTAAAATGATGCAAGTACAGTGACCATATCCAAGTAGTTGTTAACACACAAGAAGCAGTGGTGACGATGAGGGAGCAGTGGTGACGATGAATGAGCAGTGGCCGGAGCTTGTTCATCGGAGCTCCGATGGCGATCATAGAAGAAGTAGTCAACCCCCAAAAAAATTATAAATAATAATAATAATAAAGTATTCTACTTTAAATATATATATAGCTATTAATTGTATTTAATATATTACTCTTAGCTATAGGATGTAATTAATCTAAACTATAGCTACTAAATATAGTATGTACTAGTAGTTAGTTATGCCATGTAGATTCCCCAAAAAATAAATAGTATAGTAAGTTTTGCAAATTTTCCTTTTAAGTTGAATCAAGCTTTTTTTAACTTTTATTTTAGTTTAGTAAATTTTACTCCTTAAAACTGAAAATTACAAAAAAAAAAAAAGATTCATATTTTTAGAATATAAGTTTTATTTCACTTTCAAAAGAAAGAGAAAATTTTGCCAAAAAAAAAAAAAAGGAAAGATTTTCATTTAATTTAAATTTTAATCATCTTATATTTTCTTAGTCTGGAATTAACTAGTAAATAGGAATACTCTTTTTAATCTTGTTATTTTTATTTATCTTTTTCACGAGAAACAAAAAAAATAAAAAATGAATGAAGTGTTACCACCTAGCAAAGACTCCCTTCTATCCTATTTTTTTATTTAACAAACTCAACTCATTTCATTTCACACCGGCACACACATATTCACGTGACCAATCCTCGTCTTTTTTCCAATTTTACTCCTTACACACAGTTGAGGACAAAACAAAAGTCAATAAAATTTTGAGGGACCACCTCACATAGGGAATGATCCAGAAAGAGGGTCAGTTTCAATATAAGCACACACTCATACTGACGTTGCTAAGCACTCATCAGCAGGGGACTACCACAGCACATAGGGAGGACGGCCACACATCAGTGAGATTTGGTACGGAGAAAAATATTTTTTAATTGATTAAAATATTTTTTTTTTGAGAAAATAAATTTCTTAAAAATGAGAAAAATAACTTTTCTAATAGAGGTAAGGAAAACAAATTTTATAAATGACATTTCAAGTTCATTATCTCCTCTCCACCCATCTAATTGCCCAAACCCCCACCCCTTCCCCATCCCACCACCCTTGAAACCCCACTGCCCACTCCTATAGGGTTTTGCTAAATTACATATAAATTTTCTTGGTATAATATTATTTTGCTCCTTTACTGAACACTAGAAAATAACTTATTTTCCAAACGAAAAATGGTCAAAAATGCCCTCAAACTAAGCAAAATTGAACAAGAATGCCCTGCACTGATAGCTAGTTAGTTGGTCAAAAATGTCACTCATAGTTGGTCAATAATGCACCTATTGTTACTTAATTGGGTCAAAAATGCGCTTTTCCTAACAAACATAATGTT
The DNA here is from genome assembly GCF_029784015.1 of Lycium ferocissimum. Classification (NCBI taxonomy): domain Eukaryota; kingdom Viridiplantae; phylum Streptophyta; class Magnoliopsida; order Solanales; family Solanaceae; genus Lycium; species Lycium ferocissimum. The sequence goes on along the minus strand of NC_081343.1, from coordinate 32,899,537 downwards.
GCTTTTCTTTTAAAAACATTCTTTTCCTAATGAAAATACATCTTGTTTATAAAGAACCCCTTTCTTGTTTCTGTTCTTTTAAAATCCCTTTAACTAAAAAAATGGAAAGTAAACTTTTTCCTTCTTAATCTCATTTACAAATTAAAATAAAATAACCCTGTGTACTTTTTTAACTGATAATATAGGTCATATATAAGATCATATATACCTATCATTAATTTTCATTTAGATAATGATAAAAAAAAAATCTTAATAAAATAGGATTTATTTTATTTTTTAATCTTTTCCGAATTGAAGCGGGATCAACAAGAACTCCATCGTCAATATTTTAAAGATATTTTATTATTTATAGGGATGTAATAAATTTTTGTGTTTTATGACATTATGATTGTTGTATCTTAACTTTAAAATCAAGGGTTATGTTAGAAACTACTCATCCTACTTCAATTCGGAAAAGATTAAAAAATAAAAGTATATCCTATTTTTTGATTTTTTTTTATCATTATCTAAATGAAAATTAATGATGGGGTTATTATGATCTTATATATATGACCTATATGATCAGTTAAAAGAAATTAAGGAGTTATTCTATTTTAATTGATAAAATAAGATTAAGAAGAAAAAAAGTTTACCTTCCACTTTTTTATGAGTTAAATGGATTTTAAAAGAAAATAAACAAGAAGGGGGTTCTTTAAAAACAATATATATTTTTATTAGGAAAAGAATGTGTATAAAAGAAAAACAACAATATGTTTGTTGTGAAAGGGACATTTTTGACCTAATTAAGTAACAATAGGAGCATTTTTGGACCAAACTATGAAGGGATGACATTTTTGTTCAATTTTGCATAGTTTAAGGGCATTTTTTACCCTTTTCCGTTTAGGAAAAAAAGTCTCATGGAAAACATTTCCTTCGTACCAAACATACCCATAGAGAGCATCCATATCTTCTTCACCGTAAACACACACATAAATTAGAAAGATTAATGGAGAGAGCATATTGGGTGTCGTGTTTACCCGAAAATTGGTACAGTTGAAATTGTAACGTGGTCAAGGACACGTGGATCAATGTGACCAAAATGATGAGATAATTAGCAATAAAAATTAGTTTAAATGTAATTGAAAACAATAAGTTTGAATAGCCTGGGCCTTGGAGAAGCGTTGAGCTAGGGTCTAGGGGAATGCTTGTAGTTGAAACCTTGAACTTAGAGCAATAAGAAACTAATAACAATGTAAGTACAAAATATTTCTTGTATATAATATCAAATGTCCTTATAATGAAATGAGAATCCATATTTATCCCAGGGGTACACGTTCAATGAATTATGCCCCTATTAATATTACAAATTAATGTAGTGATAATGATGGGAAACATAGGGTGATAATAACGGTTATTAATGCTCTAAGGAAGGCTCAAAGTCTTTGTGTAACGGTCGACTGTTGCTTTTGAACGAAACTTTCTCAATTATGGGTCCTCCGGGATAAGAAATTTTATTGAGTCTCTGGAGCAATGTTAATACCTCTGGATACGCTGCATGCTGACATAGATTTGATTTACCTTGGTGACACGTGTCACTATATCATTCATCCAGTTGTATTCTACGAATTTTCCCCAATACAGATAGTGCTACTTTCGGGGAATTGAACATGTGCGACCGGAAGTGGAAAGGTCTCCAATGCTCTCGAATACACCGCCTCTGACGATTAACAAGATGCACGTCTTTTCGTCTCGTATTCTCTGGACACGTGTCCTTCTTTGAGTAGTCGTCGATCTGCATTCTTGCCTCCGGGTACCATGGTAGTGATGACCTTTGAAAAAACATTTTGCTTGTAAAACTATGAGAACCATCTAACATTCGTTACTCCATCTTCTTTCCTCTAAATCCTTTCTACAAAAACTCTAATCTCCGGAAAGATTTATATTCCTTCACTACCCCAAACTTTCAATCTTCTAGAAACATGTCGACTTCTCAAATCCCATCCTCTGAGGACTACCTTCTTCTAATTCCTGATGTCACCAGGGCTTCCACCATTGTGGCGCCACCACCCCAGTCGTTGAAGAGGAAATTCAAGGTGGCGGAACCTCCTCCAGGCGAAACCCATCTGTCAAATCCATTATGTCAAAAAATCGGCACTTAGACAATGACCTCCAAGAAAAGTTTGCTATCATGGATCAGCCCAGCGGTTGTGATTCCTATGCCAGGGACTATCAAACTAGAATCACCGCCAATTTTCTATCTGCTGTAAAAGAGGACTATTAGTGGAAGGATGCCAAGGTTATCATTCCCGGTAAAGGTGAAAAAGTCACTTCTTATCGACAAGGATACTCGTACATATACACGTATCCCTTTTCGATGAAAGTAGGCAGCCATATAGAAAAAGGTCATTGATGTGTGCTGGAGCTACAAAGTGTCTAGCCCAAGTGGGACCATCGATATGGAGAGCCTAATATAGTCTCCGACACTTTGCCAACCTGGCCGGTGTGAGTTTCGCCGTGGATCATTTGATCCGGGTGTATTCTCTGAGGATCTACTGGGAAGGCATCATTAAACTCGTCAAGAGGGGCAGAAAATCCCTTCTCACCAGCCTCGACGACGACTATGATAGAGGTTGGCTGGAGCACTTTGTGATCGTTGCCACTGCCGACCTTATTCTGATCGGTAGCCGCCCCATACTAGAATGTTGAAATCTGACCTGTAAATATCATTTTACCTACGTTGATTTTTATTTCCCCTCTTTTTTTGTCTTTTGATAATTATTTCCTTTTCAGGTACTCCCTGTGAACCCCGGGATATTGACAATCTCGCTGAATGGATCTAGAGCATCTTAGATGTTTCTACTCTGGAAACCCGGACTTGGAAGATACTACTTTTTGAGGATCAAAATTGGATCCCAAGAAAACATGGTAAGCTTCTTGACCTTGTTTTCTTCCTAATAACTCTTAAATCAGAAGACCTTATGTCACGACCCAACCGGAGGGCCATGACGGGCACCCGGTGCTAACCCACCCGGGTACCTCTTATCGTACTCTCATATTCACATCTAGGTGAGCCACATGGCTTACTCATAATTTATATGCATCAATAGGGCTAATCTCGTTGGGCAACAACACATTTATATCATCATCAATAACAATGCCCATATCTATATACACAAGCCGACGAGGCTATCAAAATGATATACAAAATTGTCAGAGCCGACAAGGCTAAGGATATCTAATCATATACAACTGTCTACGAGCCTTTAAGGAGAGTATGTAAAATCATATAGGCGGGACAGGACCCCGCCATGCCCATATGTATGTACACAAAAGAATAATACCCAAAAGCTGTAGCTCCGAATGAGATGGAGCTCCTCTATGTAGTCTCTAAAAAGAAATCTACGGATCAAGCTTGTCTCCCGGTCCACCTGCGAGCATGACGCAGCGTCCACAAACAAAAGGACGTCAGTACGGATAATGTACTGAGTATGTAAAGCATAATCAACATCATAATAGGAGCATAAGAGACAGTGTAAGAAATAACATAAGATGGGAAAATCAGGAGATAGTAGCCATCATCGTAATTACTTACTTGTCTTTCATAGGGACCTTTCATTTCTAATGCGTGCTCGTGTACATACATATATAAATATACATATATCCATATTCATATCCATATTCATATCCATATTCATATACATATTCGTATCCATAGCATACCTGACCATGAAGGTTTGGTGGTTTCACATACCCCGCCATGACAAGGCTCGGTGTCATACATACCTGGCCCTACCAAGGCTCAGTGTTATCCGTACCCAATTGCAGCGGTGTGCGCGCGATAGGTATCATACACGGCCATATAAGCTTGGTGTTACATAATAGTCATACATACTTAAATCCGTATACATAGGAGTTCATGAGTATCATCATCATCATTGACATCATCATTTTCGTTATATCTATCCTTAGAGGATCAACTATCATATAAAAGAGGCAATAGAATCGTGAACGTATCGAGAATCGTAAGCTTTGGTAATCTTAGAGATAGAATCATGTGGAAGACGTTATGGAACTCATGAAAGGATACATATAGCAAGGGAACCATGCCTTAATGATAGAAGGGTTAGCCTTACATACTTCTTCGTCTCCTTAACTATTTAATGCTCCCCGTTGAAGCTTGAATAATCTACATTTAGAAGGATTCATACCATGGTTAAGCCTTAATGATACTCCTAAATTCAAACTAGAATAGTTCATGACCTAATGAAAATTGGGCAGCATTTCTACTATTTCGTCAACTTTCACCAGATCACAAAACAACTCCCAACAACCACAATAACATCCATAATACACTCATAATACCATAATCAAGTGATCACACGTCATTAAGCCTTCAAAATTCATCCTTATATTCAACTTATGCTAGGAACTTCATACCCATTTGAGCACATTTTCATATAATGCTTCCTCATCACCATTATTACCTTCCATAACATGATTATATCCATATCATACTAAGAATCATGACTCAATTTAGTGTACTACTCATAAACATCACAAAAGCTACATTTAACCCTCATTTTCTACGTTCTTCTTCAACCCAAGTCTTTCAACCACTCAATATTCTAAATAACATTAAAGGATCCTAAAACTTACATTTGATAATGTGAGAGTGTTCTTTGGGTGGAAACAATTCACTTGAGGAAAACCCTAGCTTCAGTCCAAAGAGATTTCTTGACTTGCATAAACCCTAGAAAGCATTCTTGCACTTGATTTCCACCAACTCTTGATGTTTTACTCTTGATTTCTCTTGGGTTTATGTTAAAATGGTGTGGAGAGTATTCTAGAACTTTCTTGAGGTGTGTAGAGAAAATGGGAAATGAAATAAATGAACTTGGGGCTCCCTTTTATAAAATAAAAATCTGTCCCGAAGGCATTATACAGACACTTATACGGTCTGTATAAGTGACCATGAAATCGTCCCAGCAACAACTCATTTCTGTAACCATTATACGGCACATTATACGGTCCGTATAAGTGACCGTATAACTCCATCAGTGATGGACCTTTACTGTAACGGTTATACGGATCGTATAAATGGTCGTATAATCCACTTTTCTCCGATCTTGTTCTTATCGCTTCATTTGATCTCCAATCCTTAGGGAACCTTCTTAACATTTGTTTAACACTTCATTAACAACCTAAGGGGAATCACAATTCTTTCTCAAGGCATCATTAAGTCAACATTAATTCGGTACTTTACAATGCTCTTTCGAGACACATCGTATACTTCGCCTTTCTTATTAAACTTTCTTCTCTTTGCTTTAAACGTCTTTGGAATCTTAATTAGAATCATTCAATACTACTTCTCACACTGCGTTAATCTATTCACTGTGCAACGACATGAAATTTTTCAAAGTGTAACACCTTATCATGCAAAGATTTTCCTCATGTTTGCCTAAGTCTACCCCTTCTGTTCAACTTACTGAGGTTCCGGATGATGTCAATGTGACCATCCAGTTTATAAATCAAACCCGCAAAGGCAAGCAAACCCATAAGGGTTATTCATCAAGTCCCCATTTCGGGATCTAATAGAAAAAGAAAAATGTTCCCAATTGTTCAGAAGGAACCAGCAGAAGCTCCCCTCGCATCCCTGAGTTGTCACGCCGCGAACTATGGCTTGTGCATAACACGACACTCGGTGCCGTGCTACATGTGACCGAGTGAACCACATGCCTTGTTGAATCAACATGGGGCATGTACTAATACGGAATACACTTTAAAACATGGATAGTCTAAATAGCATGAGTCATCATAAATACTAATGAAAATACTGTTTAAACATGATGCGGAAATAGTCTGAAAATATAATAAGTACTGAGCCAATATTGGCTATACGACTCTGAACATCTAACATGACATAACTGAACTAGTCTATGAAACCTCTGACATGAGTCTGAGTGGTAAATTGTTTATTGGGACAAGGCTCCCGGCATACCTTAACTGCATAACTGACATGAAACAAATAATATATATATATATATATGAGTAAAACATTTTAATGGGAAAACCTTTGTATAACCGACATGTAACCACCGCGTGAGCATATGGCACCTAATCTCTACCCGATTAGCTAAGCCATCTCATACCTGCCGGGGTACGAGACAGGAACATGACATGAATGGATCCAATAACCCGCAATGGGTAAATGTAAAGGAATCTTCGTAACTGGGCAGAGTGATCTTATCCTACGCTAGCATACGTAGTTTCAGGCTGTCTGAGCCTTCTCAGTAATCTATGCAACTCCCAAAACATGAACATGGATATAATTGTCTTAGAAGCCCATGAATTACATGAACATTGTTGTAAACATGATTCGTGAGTGTAATATAACATGAATATAGGTATATAGTATAACTTGTATGAAAACATGGAAGCATGTAGAATTTCATGAAAATAGACATAATAATTCATATCTTGCATTTAAGAAGCCAGGAATTCAAGACATGAGTATTATGGATTACGGATGGATTCTTAAGAACCAAAATGGAATGTCAAGAATACAATAATGAATTAGTAATACAAACATGGTATAGCATGATACTTGTAACTTAGGGTTATCATGAACTACCATAGAAACCTTAGGTTTATGGAACTTCGTGTTTTTCATGGATGAAAATAGCGTGGGGAAGAACAATGATGTTGCCACACATAGATAGAAATCCTACATACCTTAATCGTTCCAAAACTTGCAACAAAGTTTGTATCTTGAAAAAGAAATCCAAAAGCTTGAACTTTGAACCTTGAGATGGGTTTTCTTGAAAACCCTAGGTTAGAAACAATGGATTTGGCTTAGAATTCATGCATATATATTAGAAATACTTGAAATTACTTGGAATAGGCTTACCTTGACGTAGTAGGATGAGGAGAGGAGAAGAACTTCGTTCTAGGGCTTGGAGAGAATGAGAAATATGGAAAAAAAATTGAAAATGTGTTTATATACTATTTAGCCATCTGGACAATTACGGTTCCTTTTAACGGTCCATAAAAAGTGGCCTAAATTGGTAACAGTGTCTCCAAAATTCTCCTCTACATTTACGGTATGAAGATAGTACAAAGTACGGTCCGTAAAACCCACCCTAAATAGGTAACAGTGAGCTGGGTTTCTTGAGGTTCATCTACGGTCCATTTTATGGCCTATAAGATCATTTACGGTCCGTAAAACTTGGCGTAAAATGTAGGTCGGTAAACTAAAGCAAATTTAATCCTAACACTCCCTGTCTTGGTTTTCTAAGTCCCTAAATCATGATTATGGCCTAGTTTGAAAGTACGAGGTGTTACAACATCTCCCTCTTTGGATCATTCGTTCTCAAATGATGGGTCATGGTTAAGAATGTGGCTGGACATGGCTTGAATACGTGAACGTGAGGAAACATGACATGGAAGATGGAAACTGAAACAACATGACATGTTTTCATGGAAATATGAATGCTGAGACATGAGACATAAGTAGAGAATAGATAAACGTGAATATAAAATGTGAGGCATGAATACGTAAGGGACATGACATGGGTGTGGAGGGTATTTACCTTGAACGCTTTCAACTTGCTCCTCAAACAAATGGGGATATTTGGATTTCTTATCCTCCTCGATTCCTATGTAGCCTCTTTAACTTTCTAACTCCTATATAACACCTTTACTGAGGCTACTTTCTTAGTTCTCAACTTACGACCTGACGATCAAGAATGGCTACAGGGGTCTCATCATAGGTTAGGTTATCCTTAACCATTATAGTATCAGCACGAACAACCAATGACGGGTCTCCTACACACTTTCTCAACATGGATACATGGAACACTGGATGTGTACAATAGCCAACTCTTGTGGCAACTCAAGCTCATAAGCTAATTGACCAACCATTCGCAGGTTTCTATATGATCTAAAATATCTGGGACTAAGTTTCCTTTCTTGCCAAATCTCTTTACACCTTTCATAGGTGAAACCTTTAAGAACACCCAATCCTCAACTTGAAACTTTAAGTCTCTTCGCTGCACATTTGTGTAGGACTTCTGGTGGCTTTGAGCTGTTCTCAAATGCCCTTGAGTCAACTTGACTTTCTCGATGGACTAATAGATCAAATCTGGTCCCAACAACTCTGCTTCACCAACTTCAAAACAACCAATGGGTGATCTACACCTTTGCCCATACAGAGCTTCAAACGGTGCCATCTTGATACTATCATGGTAAATGTTATTATAAGAAAATTCAATAAGAGGCAAGTGATCATCCCAATTACCTTTAAAGTCTAGGACGCATGCTCTCAATATGTCCTCAAGAGTCTGAAAAGTACGCTCTGCCTGGCCATCTGTCCGAGAATGGAAAGTTGAGCTTGGTTTACCTTAGTACCTAATCCTCTCTGAAAGGATTTCCAAAAGTTCGTTGTGAATTGAGCACCACCATCTGAAATGATGGACACTGGGGTCCCATGCAATCTGACAATCTCACGAATATATAACTTGGCATAGTCTTCTACTGAATCTATGGTCTTAACTGGCAAAAAGTGTGCTGACTTGGTAAGTCGATCCACAATCACCCAAATCGAGTCATGTCTTTGCGATGAGCGAGAAAGACCTATTATGAAGTCCATGTTTAACATCTCCCATTTCCAAACAGGAATATCAATATTCTGTGCCAACCGACTAAGCCACTGGTGCTTGGCTTTCACTTGCTGGCAATTCGGACACTTAGCCACAAAATCTGCTACATTATTTTTCATGTCGTTCCATTAATAGGTTTCCTTAAGTTTATGATACATCTTTCTGGAACCTGGGTGAATAGAATACCTGGAATTGTGGGCTTCTGATATGATTCACTCTCTAAGCCCATCCACATTTGTAACACATAATCTGCCTCGGTACCTCAAGGTACCATCATCTCCCCCTTGTTCAAAAGCTTTCATCTTATACTTGTGAATCCCCTCTTTCTGCTGCAATAAGTAGGGATCACCAAATTGTTTCTCTTTCGTTCCAGCCACTAAGGAGGAATAAGCCCTGTTTTGAACAACAACTCCACCACTTTCGGAGTCCAAGAGTCGAACTCCTAGGTTAGCTAAGCGGTGAACTTCCTTTGTCATAATCCTCTTAGCTACCTCAACGTGAGCTAGACTTCCCATGGATCGCCGACTAAGAGCATTGTCTACTACATTCGCTTTCCCTGGGTGATAGAGGATATCTACATCATAATCTTTAAGCAATTCGAGCCACCTTCTCTGCCTGGGGTTTAACTCTCTTTTCTTGAAAATATACTAAAGGCTCTTGTGATAATTGAAAATATCAACATGCACTCCATACAAATAATAACATCATATCTTAAGTGCAAAAACCACAGTTGCCAATTCCAAGTCATGAGTCAGATAATTCTTTTCATGAGCTTTAAGCTGTCGGGATGCATAAGCTACAACCTTACCATGCTACATCAGGACACATCCGAGACCAATTCTCGAAGTATCACAATATACTACGAACCCTTTGGTTCCCTATGGTAGCGTCAGAACTGGAGCAGAAGTTAACCTCTTTTTTAATTCTTCAAAACTTTTCTCACATGCATCTGACCTTCGAAATTTGACCTTTTTTTGAGTCAACTTTGTCAATGGAGCTGAGATAAATGAAAACCCCTCTACAAAACATCTATAATAGCCTGCCAGACCCAAGAAATTTCTTATATCGGGCACTGAGATGGGTTTGGCCCAATTCTTTACGACATCAATTTTTTGAGAATTAACTTTCACTCCTTCACCTGAAATCACGTGGCCAAGAAACGCCACTGACTTCAACCAAAATTTACACTTTGAAAATTTCGTAAAAAGCTCACGATCCTGAAGTGTTTGCAACACTATTCTGAGATGTTCTGCATGATCAGTCTTGCTACGGGAATACACCAAAATGTCATCAATAAACACAATGACGAATAAATCAAGATAAGGCTTGAAGACCCTGTTCATAAAGTCTATGAAAGAAGCTGGTGCGTGTATTAACCCAAATGATATGACAAGATATTCGAAATGACCATAAATGGTTCTGAAAGCGGTCTTTGGAATGTGAGTTTCTTTAACATTTAACTGATGGTATCCTCATCTGGGGTCAATTTTGGAATAACACTGGGCACCCTGAAGTTGTTCAAATAAATCATCTATTATGGGGAGAGGATACTTGTTCTTAATGGTGACTTTGTTCAACTGACGGTAGTCAATACAGATGTGTAAGGGACTATCTTTCTTTGGGACAAACAAAATTGGCACGCCCCACGGTGAGACCCTTGGCCTAATAAATCCCTAGTCAATGTAACAACCCGTTTGGTCGTTATTGCATTTTCGACCCTTTTGACCCTTTCTCGAGCTTGGTTAGCTCACTTTTGACCCGAGGGGACCGTTGACAAGCTTCCCGAGGTTTTCGGGGTTGATTTTGGTGACTTTTTGGGAAAGATTGGCTTTAAGAGAAAAAAAGTTGATCCAAAGTTGACTTTTGGATAAACAGACATTTTTCCAAAAATTCGTCGATTCCGAGAGGTTCGGATGGTGTTTTAGAACTTGTATATATATCTGGTTCAGTTCCCAGTACACTCGGATGCATTTTAGGACTTGGGTTGGGAAGTTGGAATTGAGGTATCGGGAGTTGACTCAGTCAACAAGACCTCCGTTGGAAATTTCGAGGCCAGGAGTGCGTTCGTAGCGTGTTTTATATGTGTGTCTGTGTATGGGGTTTATGAGAAGAATGACTCGGGTATTAGTCGGGATTTTGGATTGAGATTGAGTTTATTTTTGGGGAAATTTGTGCTGGTGTCCACCATGGCGGCACTATTACTGTCCCAGCGGCACCTCCATAGTGGTGGGATGGGCCGCTAGGGCAGCCAAGGGAAATTTTTGCCGACCGTCTAAGCGGCCAGAGTGGCAGTTAGGGCAGTACCGCCGTAGCGGTCCCGCTACCGTCATATCCGTATCGAGCCTGTTATATTCTTGAAGTGTGTATTAGAAGCCCTTAGTCTCTCATTTATTACTATTTTGAAAATTGAGCTTTGGGGAGAAATTCTAGAGGATTCTTGGAGAAGATTCTTGGTGGTAAGTCCTTCTAATCTCTTTGCTATTTCTTTATCCCTAATCATCTTAGAATCCCTTTCCCTTATAAGTCTATTAAGTGATGAAGATTAAAGGTGGGTTTAATGAATATTCCATCTAGGCTTCTAAATGATGAAATTGGTTGGGTTTATGCTAGATTATGATGTATCTAAGGTTGTTAATCATATACCTTCCATTATTAGTGTTGAATTCTTGAATTTAAGTGTTAGGGTTTATACCCAAAATTGGGGGTTTTGCTTGGATTTCAAAATTGGATGAATCCTTGAGTTAATTTAGCAATTAGTTGACGGGTTTTGATCACCTAGTGTTTAATTAGATATTTGTCCCTGAATTTTCTGTTTTGCCCTTGTGGGCCCCGTTTCTCCAAATTCTAGGGTTGATTTTTGACCCAATTTGAATGATAGCAATATAGGTATCAATCTTCATAATTTCTAATCTAGATTTTGAATATGACTAGACTTTCTTGATGTTGAGGCTCAGCGGAAAGGAAGGCTAAGGGGTGATTGTTGGTGTTATTGCTGTTCGGACGGATTCTCAACAACCAAACTGGAATGTCAAGAATACAATAATGAATTAGTAATACAAACATGGTATAACATGATACTTGTAACTCTGGGTTATCATGAACTATAATAGATGCCCTAGGTTTATAGAACTTCATGTTTTTCATGGATGAACAAGGCGTGGGGAAGAACAATGATGTTCCCACACGTGGATAGAAACCCTACATGCCTTAATCGCTCCAAAACTTGCAACAAACTTTGTATCTTGAAGAAGAAATTCAAAAGCTTGAACCTTGAACCTTGAGATGGCTTTTCTTGAAAACCGTAGGTTAGAAAAAATGGATTTGGCTTATAATTCATGTATGTATGTTAGAAATACTTGAAATTACTTGGAATAGGCTTACCTTGACGTAGTAGGATGAGGAGCGGAGAGGAGAGGAGAGGAGAAAAACTTCGTTCTAGGGCTTGGAGAGAATGAGAAATATGAAAAAAGAACTGAAAATGTGTTTATATACTGTTCAGTAGCCGAGAAAATTTGCAGTCCTTTTTTATTGTCCATAAATGATTTACGATATGTAAAAAGTGGCCGTAAATTGGTAACAGTGTCTTCGAAATTATCCTCCTCATTTACGGTACGAAGTCAGTACAAATTATGGCCCGTAAATTTATACGGACCGTAAAACCCATCGTAAATTGGTAACAGTGACATTCATCGACGGTTTATTTTATGGCCTGTAAGATCATTTACGGTCCCTAAAACCTGGCATAAAACACAAGTCGCTGAACAGAGGTGAATTAAAATCCTAACACTCCCCGTCTTGGTTTTCTAAGTTCCTGAATAATGATTATGGCTTAGTTTGAAAGTACGAGGTGTTACATGAGTAATCCGCTCCAACTCCAACTACTGTAGGCATCTCCCTGGTGGTCGTTTTAGATGGCGAAGAGCTCGAAGAGGAAGACCAACCCTTGTCAAGGAGTGAAATAAGGAGAATGACCGAGGGCCCAATTGCCTTTCCTGGACAAGAGTCCCTATTGTACTCAGAAGATGACATCGTATCGTGCGATAGAGCCATGTTATAAGATTTTCCCTCCCTAATAGTGTGTTATGATTTCAGAGATGCCACCAAAGAGAAAAGCTACAGCCGCCCTGAAGGGCAAGATTACGATAGAAAGGCGGGTAAAAAAGAAGCCGCCAAGGAATGTAAAAGAGGGCGAATCACATAATGAGGCTCCATCTAATGCCTCTTCTACTCCGCCTATTATAGAAGAATAAGAGGGGGCTTCAGCTCCAGCTCCTATGCCTCCAGTTCCTCCCCCGGTTACTTCGGGTCAACAAATGACCGAGGCTATCCATCTATTGACGCAGTTAGTTGTCGCTCAGGCACAGCGGCAGGGTACAGGTTTAAGTGACAGGGTAGTTAGTACTCGAGCCCGTGATTTCATGAGTTTGAATCCTCCGGAGTTTTTCGGGTCAAAGCCGGATGAAGACCCGTAAGGTTTCATTGATGAAATGTTGAGAACATTGAAGATTATTCATGCCTCCGAAACTGAATCTGTGGAGTTGGCATCTTATAGACTCCGGGATGTGGCGGTTTTATGGTATAATAATTGGATATCCTCAAGGAAAGAGAATGCGCCTCCTCCAGTTTGGCAAGAATTTGTAGATGCCTTCATCCGCCACTATTTGCCACCCGAGGTCCGTCGAGCTAGAGCGGATAGATTCTTAAATTTGAAACAAGGAAATATGAGTGCCCGGGAGTATAGCCTTCAGTTTAATTCATTGGCTAGATATGCTCCGACTATGGTGGCCGACATAGGAGATAGAGTGCACCGATTTGTGAGTGGCCTAGGGCTGCATTTGTTCAAAGATTGCTTAACGACTTCATTGCAAGATCGGATGGATATTTCCCGTATTCAGGCCCATGCCCATAACCTAGAAGAGCAGAAACATCTGCAAAGGGGTGAGCGTGATATTGATAGAAAGCAAAGTAAGAGGGCCATATCCATGGGTGCCGGTAGCGACTATAGAGGGGGATCGAGGCAATCATATTCTAGACACTCAGGCCAATCGGCGACTAGTGCACCTCCACGATTTGCAGGTAGGAGATTTGACCACTCTATTCATTCAGGGCAGGGTCAGAGCTCGAGAGCTTCAGGTTCCCAGTTTGAGGGTGATTATAACTAGAGGAGACCACTAGCCCCATGATGTAGTCAGTGTAGGAAGTTACATTCGGGGCCATGTCTCCAGGGTACAGATTCTTGTTATGTTTGCGGACAGACTGGGCACGTGATGCATGATTGTCCCTTGAGGTACGGTAGAGGTGGGGTTCAGCCCACAGGATCAGCGATCGGTTCTTCTTCTGTGCGCTCGACAGGGCAGACCCCCAGATTCCAGCAGGTCGAGGTAGAGAAAGAGGGGGAGCATGTACTTCAGATGCTACTCAGCCCCATATCTATGCTTTAGCCGGACGACAGGATCTTGAGTCCTCCCCGAATGTGGTTACAGGTATATTATCCGTATTTTTCCATGACGTATATGCATTGATAGATCTAGGTTCTACACTATCTTATATTACTCCGTATATCACTAGTCGTATTGGGGTGAAACCCGAGCCAATTAAACCTTTCGAGGTATCTACTCCAGTTGGTGATCCCGTGATAGCTAGACAAGTGTACAAAAATTGTGTAATTGTGATATGTGATCGTCAAACTAAAGTTGATTTAGTTAAGCTGGAAATGTTAGATTTTGATGTGATTATGGGTATGGATTGATTGGCCTCCTGTTATGCTAATGTTGATTGCCGAATGAAAGTAGTTCGATTTCAATTTCCGGGAGAGCCCGTACTTGAATGGAAAGGTAATACAGTATCCCCAAGAGGTAGGTTTATTTCCTACCTTAAGGCAAGAAATATGATAGCAAAAGGCTATATTTATCACTTAGTTTAAGTTCATGACACCGAAGCAAAGTCACTAATTTTTCAATCCGTTCCGGTAGTGAATGAGTTTCTGGATGTATTTCCAGATGAACTTCCATGCCTTCCTCCGGAAAGAGAGATTGATTTTGCCATTGATGTGTTGCCGGACACCCAGCCTTTTTCTATTCCTCCTTACCGAATGGCTCCTACAAAATTGAAAGAGCTAAAGGCACAGTTGAAGGATTTGCTTAAAAAAGGATTCATTAGACCTAGTTCATCACCTTGGGGAGCACAAGTCTTATTTGTACGAAAGAAAGACGGTTCCCTACAAATGCACATTGATTACAGGCAGTTGAATAAGGTGACGATCAAGAATAAATATCCCCTTCCAAGGATTGATGATTTGTTTGATCAATTACAGGGTGCCAAGTGGTTTTCCAAGATAGATCTAAGGTCAGGTTATCACCAAGTGAGAGTTAAAGAAGAAGATATTCCCAAAACAGCTTTCAGAACGAGATATGGCCATTATGAATTCCGGGTGATGTCATTTGGGTTAACTAATGCCCTGGCAGTGTTCATGAATTTGATGAATAATGTATTTAGGCCTCTTTTGGACCTGTTCATGATAGTGTTTATTGATGATGTTCTGATATATTCTCGGACAGAATCAGAACATGTAGACTATTTACGTATTGTTCTTGGAATTCTTCGAACTCGAGAATTGTATGCAAAATTTTCAAAGTGCGAGTTTTGGCTGAATTCTATGACATTTTTGGGTCATGTTATTTCAGATGATGGCATTCGAGTTGGTACTCAGAAAATTAAAGCTGTGAAGACTTGGCCAAGGCCAACAACGCCTACCAAAGTTCGTAGTTTTCTGGGGTTGGCAGGTTATTATAGGAGGTTTGTGGAAGGGTTTTTATCTATTTTAGCCCATTGACGAAGCTAACCCAGAAGCCAGCTAAATTTCAGTGGAATGATGCTTGTGAACGTAGTTTTCAAGAATTGAAAGATAGGTTAACTTCAACCCCAGTCTTGACACTCCCAGAAGGGCCGGATGGTTATGTTGTATATTGTGATGCTTCTGGCGTAGGGTTAGGATGTGTATTGATGCAACACGATAAAGTCATTGCTTATGCTTCGAGACAGCTGCAGAAACATGAAAAGAATTACCCAACTCATGATCTCAAATTAGCTGCAGTTATTCATGCACTAAAGATGTGGAGACACTACTTGTATGGTGCTCATGTTGATATTTATACGGACCACAAGAGTCTCAAATATATTTTCAAGCAGAAGGAGTTAAATCTTCGGCAGAGGCGGTGGATAGAATTAGTGAAAGATTATGATGTGAGTATTTTATACCACCCCGGGAAAGCAAATGTAGTAGCTAATGCGCTTAGCCGCAGATCAATGGGCAGCCTATGTGAAGTTCCTCCGGAGAAGAAAGGATTAATTCATGAGCTCCACCAACTAGCTAATCTTGGAGTTCATCTAATTGATTCATGCAGTGCAGGAATTGTTATCAATAATCCAACTGTTTTATACATTGAGGTGAAAGAGCGTCAATATGAAGATCCCCAGTTAAGCCACTATAGAGATACATTTCATGAGAAAGAGAAGTCTCCATTTGAAACTTTTATAGATGGAGTTCTTAGATACCGAGGCAGGCTATATGTTTCGAATGTTGCAGAATTACGTCGTCAAATTCTAGAAGAAGCTTATTATTCTCGGTATTCTATTCACCCAGGTGCAACAAAGATGTATCATGATCTCAAGTTGATGTATTGGTGGGAAGGAATGAAGAAAGACATAGCAGAATTTGTAGCTCAATGTCCAGATTGCCAACAAGTGAAAATCAAACATCAAAAGCCAAGAGGATTATTGCAAGCAATGGAGATTCCAACCTGAAAATGGGAAGTGATCAACATAGATTTTATTGTAGGGTTACCTCGTTCCCGAAGCAAATATGATTCCATATGGGTGATCGTGGACAGACTCACGAAAGCGTACTCATTTTCTTCCAGTCAAAACCACATACTCAGCAGAAGATTATGCAAGGTTGTATCTCAAAAAGATTGTCCGACTTCACAGTATCCCGATGTCTATTATCACAGATAGAGGAGCACAATTTACAGCTAAGTTCTGGAAATATTTCCAAGAAGGTTTGGGTACTCAAGTAAAGCTTAGCACGGCATTTCATCCACAAACTGATGGGCAAGCCGAACGCACTATTCAGACTTTGGAAGATATGCTACGGGCATGTGTACTAGATTTTGGTGGTAGTTGGGATGACTACTTACCCCTTATTGAGTTTGCATACAACAACAGCTACCATTCCAGTATCCAAATGGCTCTGTATGAAGCTCTGTATGGAAGGAAGTGTAGATCCCCAATTGGATGGTTTGAGGTAGGAGAAGTACAGCTAATAGGCCCTGAGTTGATTCAACAAGCAGTGGAAAAGATCAAGGTCATCCGAGATCGATTGTTGACAGCCCAAAGTCGCCAGAAATCATACGTGGACAACCGTCGGCGAGACTTAGAATTTTCAGTTGATGACTGGGTATTCTTGAAGGTGTCGCCAATGAAAGGAGTGATGAGGTTTGGTAAGAAAGGAAAGTTGAGTCCTCGATACATTGGACCTTACAAGATTGTCCACAAGGTGGGCCAAGTAGCCTATGAATTGGACTTACCCTCAGAACTTGAATCAGTCCATCCGGTTTTGCATATCTCAATGCTCCGCAAGTGTGTTAGAGATCCTACGAGGATTGTTCCAATAGATGATGTTCAAGTGACAGAAAGGTTGGCTTATGAAGAAGTACCCTTTGGCATATTAGATAGGCAAGTACGGAGGCTTAGAAATAAAGAAGTAGCCTCAGTTAAGGTCTTATGGCGAAATAATAACCGAGAAGAAATAACTTGGGAAGCAGAAGAAAATATGAAGTCCAAGTACCCGCACCTATTTCAGCCCCCGGAAGGGATCCAAGATGAAATGTCAAGATTATGAGATATGTATGCCTTCTTTTTATGATTTCGGGTCGTGTGTGGCCAAACTATATTACTATTATGTTGTGGCCCTGTGAGGCATTGTTATTATGGGCTGTTTTGGTAGGACGGTAGTGCCGTATTACAAGGGAAACACTGGCGAAATTTTCATAGAATTCCCGAGTGCTTAACATTCGAGGATGAATGTTCCAAAAGGGGGAAAGAATGTTACACCTCGAAAAATTTTCCCGTTCATGCACAGTGAATAGACTAACGAAGGGCACGAAGTATACTATTTTTCGATAAGTAAGAAATAGCTTTTGATGATCCTAATTGAGATTTCAAAGACTTTCGAAGTAAGAGAAGAAAGTTTGCCAAGAAAGGCAAGGTATACGTCATGTATTGAGAAAGATTTACGAGTACCGAGTTAATGATGACCTAATGATATTTTGGAGAAGAGTTATAATGTCCCTTATATTGTTAATAAGGTGTTAAACAAGTGTTAAGAAGGTTCCATAAGGATTGGAGATCAAACGAGTTGACGAGAAAGAGTTCAGAAAAGCTGGACATTATACGGCCCAACATACTGGCCGTATAAAACATACTGGCCGTATGTTAGGCCGTATGTTCTGCCCAGAATGGGACTTCCACTGGACCAAATCTACGGCCAGACATACGGCCAGTATAAAAGATACGAACCGTATGTTGGTCCGTAGATTTGAGTCGGGCCAGCTTCTAAAATTAATATAAGGGACCAACCTCATTCCATTTATTTCATTCTTCACCCAATACTTCAAGAAAATTCTCAAAAGCTCTCCACACTTCTTCCATAAGAACTTAAGAGAAATTTATGCTCAACTTCATCAAACCAAGTGAATCAAGTGTAAGAAACTCATTGGAGTCCATCCAAGTCAAGAAATTCCATTGGAAGTGAGTTAGGGTTTTGGCACAAGTGAAGTATTTCCACTCAAAGCTTATTCCTACACTATCTAAGGTAAGTTTTATGATCATTCCATGTTGTTTACGATATTGAGAGGTTGGAAGACTTAGATTATGAAAGGAGATAGGAAATGGGTCACAAAAATGAGAATAATAAGATTTTGAGTAGTAGCTTGGGATGAGTCATGATTCTTGATATGTTGTGATAATGATTATGTTATAAATGATATTAAGGACATGGGATAAGCATTATATGTGAGTAAATGTAATAGTGAACTATGATCATGATTATGGGGGAATTGAAGTGAAATGGTGAAATGTGGATAATGTAGAGTGAATGAAGATTGTTGGTTATGATATTGTGAATGTTATTATAGATGTTTGGGAGTTGATATATGATATGAGGGAAGTAGTATAAACAAAGGAAATGTTTCCCAATTTTCTCTAGCCTTAGTAAGCACGTTCATATAATCGATTAGATAATGTTAATACGAACTCTCTTGAAGGTAGAAACGCGAGCATTAAAGGAGAACGATTAAGCGATAGAGTAGCTAAACGAAAAGGTATGTAAGGCTAGTCCTTTCCTTCTAAGGCATGACTCATATTGCATGAATCTTCCTATTTTTCCATGACTTTCCTTTGTAACAGAAACGATGAGTCTATGACTATAAAGAGCTATATAAGTATGAGATAAAGAAAAGAGATAAAACACGAGCATGATAATGATGATGGCGAGTTTAAATAATGATGATGGCGAGTTTAAGTATAAAGAATCCTAAAGTAAGATATGATGTCCATGAGGTTAATGATCCTAAGTATGGTTCCATTGATGTTGTTCCTTGTGTACACTCACCTTATAATGTTAGTCTCCTTAAAGGTGAGATATGATGCTTATGATCACTCCATAATGTAATTGGGGGTTTCCGACCTTACGTCACCCCGATATAGTATAGATTGTCTTTAAGCTCTAATGCATATTCTATGACAAATGTATGATGATGATAAGTTCATGATGAGTATATGATGATATGATTACACCGTGCCTAAATGGCCGGGCATGTCACCGCGAAGGCAGGCTGCATACGATTCCACCATGCCTAGATGGTCGGGCATGTCACCGCTAAGGCGGGCTGCTTATGATTACACCGAGCCTAGAGAGCCGGGCATGACACCACTAGTGGGCGGCGTATGATGGTTATCCGGACGCGGGTTAACGATGAGGGTGTACGTGAAATGATGATATATGTGATATGATTAAAATGCTCACATTCTTAAAAGTCAAGCAGGTTATATCTTCATCTTATGTCTTATGATTTCTCTATTATGTTCATTTTATTCATGCCTTACATACTCAGTACAATGCTCGTACTGACGTCCTTTTTCTTTGGACGTTGTGTTCATGCCCACAGGTAGACAGGGAGGTGATCCAGACTCGTAGTAGCTGTTAGCAGGCCTTGAGAGCACTCCATTGTTCCGGAGGTGCCATTGATTTATTCTTTTGTGTATATATATTTTGGGCATAATGAGGTCCTGTCCCGTCCATATGTCTAGTACTCTAGTAGAGGCTCGTATATACACATGTGTGGGTAGTATGGTCTCATGATTTCATATTGTATATATGTATTATTTTGATAGCCAAAGGGCTTATGTATATAAATGTAATTACGTTTCCAATGAAAATGGTTTTCCTATGATTATAAACATGAGAATAATGAATGAACGCAGGATGAGTAATAGAATGAGTGGTGCTCGGTGGTTAGCTCCAGGTACCTGTCATGGCCCTTAGCCGGGTCGTGACAATGATTGCTATTTATTTGGGCTATGAAGGCCATAGTTAATTGAATACTTGTGATTATTGACTTGATTTGCATTCATCACTCCATATCTCATCTAAAATGATGTTAGGTTGCACGACCTACTTCCTATCCTATGTGTACCTTATTTTTTCTTATAAGATGACACACGTTACTCTTCCTGTTCTATGTTAATCGTCTAGTGGAATTTAATCAACAGGTAAGTAAAGGACATACGATAACCACAACCTATAGACCTATAGGATTTCCCCAACAACTTCACTTCAATAATGAGCCAACTGTAAGTTACAAATTACAACATGTGTAATCTAACCCTTACCTCAACCTTGCTACCCAAACACTGACTAGCAAGCTATCTCCAAGTAGTAAACTTCCTACTTGGAGTTACAACTGTTTGTATCTACCTTAATGCTTCTTAATGAGTAGATAAAGATACAACTCGACAAACCAAACCTACTACAAGATATCTAGACTTGTGAACTGGAGAACATTATACGGTAAAATTGTTCCTTTAATCCTTCTTCTTGCGCTAAGGACGCAACCCCGGATTCTTGAATATTTTTTGATAAATCGCTTGATAGCTCAATGATCTAAATTCTCTTTGTGGTGCGCAACCTTCTTCTTAAAAATTCTTGGGTATTTATAACGTTGAAGCTCCACAGGTCGGTGAACATAAAACCCTTTCCTAGTGGGTCTGTGACACGCACGTAGGGTTTGTGTAGTATTTGAATTCTTGCCTTATTGAGTCCGCTTATAATACATGTAGAAGGCTTACTAATCCCTACAAATATGTCAAGGAATCTTTCATACTTGACTGCCATGTTCTTTCCATAATTATGCAAATCCTAGATGTTGTAGGAATTGTCCTAGAACATGTTCGCAAACCTATTTCATCCACCTGGTTCATATTCCTAGAACATGTTCGCAAACCTGTTTCATCCACCTGGTTCGTCTGCCTCTGAATCTCTACACTGTCTATCTGAGATGGAACGTGTTCTTATACCTATTTCTTTATTCCTTTCATGTTCATACTTCTGACTTCTTCTTGAGTTTGCTTTTGGTATGGACTATGGAATATGTTGACCAACTTGTTTAATTGATCATGTGATGATGGAATATGTTGGCAGAATTATTTCATTAATCATGTGTAGCTCTGTGTCTGTCTTCTTCACATGCATTTACTCATGCTGGCATAAATCATGCTTTCCATCTTGACTCATGCTTTGACTTCTGATTTTGTTTTTGCTCTGTGATGGAACACGTTTGCAGACCTGAATTTTCTGTTAACCTGATTCACATGCTTTGTTTGCAAATCCTTTGGTTGAACAATTTCTTCTGAATATGGTCTTTTGGTTCTTGAGTCACCTTCACTTGCTCTTCTCATAATCTCCTTATGTTTGGGTCATTCATCATTGCATCTCTTTTGTTCTACATCTATCTATATGATAAATCATGTATGTGGACCATGTTGTCATGCTTGTTCTATTTTTTCAATGAACTGCTCCTCCTCCTAAGTCATTTACTCTCCCTTTTGTGGCACCTTTGTTCAATTATTTTATTCATATATCATTTAGGCTATACACTGAACATCTAGGTGTGCCCTGCTAGGTCATCTTTTCACCTCTTTTTTTTGGTTTCCCATCCGGTGTCCTGTACCGGTATTGGAGCCCGATAATATCCAGATTCGCATCGTGCTCCCTATCAAAGATTTTTTCATACTCAAGGCTCGAAACTGAGACCTTTGGTTAAGGCAGGAGCAGCCCTGTCCGTTTGACTTTCACCTCTTAGAGTGTTCTTGTCTGTATTATGGAGCACGTCTATGGACCTGTTCTATCCATCATGTGTTGTATGCTCCTTCAGACCTGGTTTCTTTTCAATGTAGGTCCACTTTTTCAATCATCAAAACTTTACATATGGCTTAATTCCAACAAATGTGAAAAGGGCATATATACTTGATATTATGCATTTGCATGGTGTACGCATATCCATTCATATTTTCATGATATTCTTGACATTAGATTGATGAGATGTGAGAAAGGGGCCTGGAAGGCCGGATTTGCATATGGTACATGAATGGAGTGATGATAATATTACAGCCAAATGGCTGAGACCTGATGTGCTCTGGAGATCTGGTATTCCGGGTGGGTATATGGACCTCATGAGTCCCCCATGGTCACGTGAAACCTAATGCAGGAGTGTGTGTATACCGATGTATATGGCCATTGCGTTGCATACATTCCTTTACATTTCATACTATTATGTTTGTTTGACTTGATTTCATGCCATGTGTGTGTTAAAGGACATAAAGATGGGATCTTTGTACTTATATGTCATAATGGATATAAAGATGGGATCTTTACCCTAAACTTGTCATAATTGATATAAAGATGGGATATTTACCTTATACTTTCCATAATTGATATAAAGATTGGATCTTTACATTATACTTGTCGTAATTGATATAAATATGGGATCTTTAGGCTTATACTAGTCTTAATTGATGGAAATCTTGAAGCTTTATGATTAAACGGGACTTAAATAATCCAATTGAATTGTGGAAATCTTCTTTACTTATTGAATGCTTATAAATTGTGACTGTTGAAACTAACTAAGCAAGAAAAGGAGTATCGAAAGTACCAACCCTCGTCATCACTATAGTTTTAGGTCAGCCAACGATGTTGCTGGGTACACGTGCTTCCCGTACTTACTCTACATTAGCTGCACTTTTTGTGTGCAGGTTTGGATCTGGGTATAAGTAGAGGTCGTGATTTTGTTGATCACTGAGGCATACTTTGGAATCTAGGGTGAGCTAATGATCGTCCCACAACATCAGACTTCTTTCCTATCTTTATGTTCTATTTTTCTCCATTTCAGACAGTGTTATGTAGTAGTTTAAGACTTGTATTCGGATTAGTAGCTCTTGTACTTGTGACTTCTAGGTTTTGGGAGAAGTATGACCTAGACACATTTCATTTGAATTATTAAGACTATTAAGTACCTTGGGTTGTATATCTTTACTTTCTGCATTTATTTTTCTGCAATTTATTTAAGATTTGCGACTTAGTCTCTACTGGGGATTTTGGGTCGTGACAAATTTGGAATCTGAGCACTAGGTTCACCGGCCTCATGAATACATAGGCAATTTCTAGTAGAGTCTGGCGGGTTGGTACGATGAGCTCCATACTTATCTTCAAGAGACTATAGGACATTTATGAAACTTACATTCTTTTATTCCTTATCGTGCTTATGTCATTCAATTTAAGGTCTAAACTTCTTTGTTTTAATCTCTCACTAATAGTGAGGACACGTTCTCAAGCTTGCACATGAGCAGCTGGATATGAGTTTGCACATGAGCGGCTAGATATGACATCGCGTGGCATGGTACGAGATGTGTCACCATGATAAGGATGCGAGATCAAGTTCATATTGCAGTTATGAGTTGAAGAATCAATGGAGCTGGGTTGTGATTCAGACCTTTTAGTTTTCCTAGGAAGTAGGTGTGATGGTATGAAAGACTGCATGATCGCTATGTCTTCACCGGTTAGTTCCTTGGAAGTTTAAGAAGTGCATTTATGGTATGTTGGTGATTTGAATTGGTATGGTTAGAGAAATAACTAAGTAATGAGTGAGGAGGTTTCATATAACAAGGAGGATTTACTCCATGTGTGATAGCTGTGGGAATGCGTCAACATCATTCGAATTTATTACGACAAGTCAACGATTCAGTAATGGAAGGGTAAATATGTTGGTATCTTGAAGACAAGTTTAAACTTGGGAGGACCAACTAGTCATATTAGAAGATAGTACCCATGGTAAGAAAGTGAAAAGAAGTTGATAAAGGGAAAAGGCAAGAAAAGTGCCTCGTTAATAAGATTCGAGGTGGTAAGGCTTGCTATGGGGTTCATTTGAAGAGTTTTCTTTCTACTTACGGTGTTGAGTTGTATTGGAGAGAATTTGAATTGTTCAAGTTTGGTGACACGATGGTCACAATGGTAAATTATTCATCTGATGGGAGCACGGGGTGCACTAAGTCTGATAGTACAAGGGAGTAGGAA
This sequence comes from Lycium ferocissimum, assembly GCF_029784015.1. NCBI lineage: Eukaryota > Viridiplantae > Streptophyta > Magnoliopsida > Solanales > Solanaceae > Lycium > Lycium ferocissimum. Next base: position 32,875,216 of record NC_081343.1, on the reverse strand, counting down.
AGGCTAAGAGGAACTTTGTTAGAGATGCACAACCTAAATGTCTATCCTGATCAATACCTGATTTTCTGTTACACCACGGAAAATTTTCTGTTGATGCACAGTGAATAGGCTAATGAAGAGCACTAAGTATATGATGTTTCGATAAGTAAGAAATAGCATTTGATGATTCGAAATAAAATTTTAAAGACAATCGATGTTACACGAGAAAAGTTGCCAAAAGAAGGCAAGGCATACGATAAGTATCAGAAAGGATTCATGAGTAACGAGTTAATGATGGCTTAATGACACTATGGGGAAGAATTATAACGCCCCTTATATTGTTAATGAAGTGATAAACAAGTGTTAAGAAGGTTCCATAATGATTGGAGATCAAATGAGACGACGGGAACAACTTCGGTGAAACTGTGGGTTTCACGACCATGTTCCACGGACCATAGAATGTTCCACAGATAGTGGAAGGGTCCATGGAAGTCCCAGCAGAAATGATGATTGGCTGGTCGTGAACCACGACCAGAACCACAGCCAACACAATGTTCCACGGACCGTGGAAGAGTCCGTGGAACTCCCGACGGGCTGAGATCTTCCAAGTCTTTAAATGTGATCCCAACTTCATTATTTCATTCCAACACTTCCCCACTTCTCTCTAAAGTCTCTAGAGCATTACATACATTTCATGAACAAGAATCCAAGGGAAATCAAAGGTTCTTATCATCAAACCAACTGAATCAAAGTAAGAAACCCATTAAAGTTCATCAAAAACAAGGAATCCAAGTGAAGGAAAAACTAGGGCTTTGCTCAAGTGAGGTATTTGCACCCAAGGTTCAATCCTACACATCTAAGGTAAGTTTTATGACATATCCATGTTATTTAAAGTATTTGAATGTTGAAACACTTGGATTACATGAGGAAATAGGAAATGGGTCATGAATGTGGAAATAGTGTCACTTTTGAATAAATGGTTGGATTGAGTTATGATTCTTGAATCATTATGATTATGACCATGTTATAAATGATATTGAGAGTATGGAATAGACATTGTATATGAATTAACGAAATGGTGTGATATGATCATGAATATGGATGAATCGAAGTGAATTGAAAAGTAAGGATAATGTAGTTAAATAAAGGCTATTGTGATGATATTGTGAACATTATTATTGATGTTTGGGAGTCGATATATGATATGGAGGAAGTCGTATAAATAAAGGAGATGCTGTCTGATTTTTCCTAGCTTTAGTCATGAATGCTAAGCTATCCATTCTCTAATGTTAGTATGCACTCTAATGAAGGTAGAAACGTGAGCATTGAAGAAGCATGTACAAGTGATAGAATAGTTGAACGGAAAGGTATGTAAGGCTAACCCTTCTTTCATAAGGCATGGTTCTTTGGCCAAATATTTATCCTTCTACGAGTCTATGATATTCTCCAATGATCCTATCTCTAGAAGCTACTAAACATGATGCTCAAATGT
>NC_081343.1:32860075-32873645 GCF_029784015.1 Lycium ferocissimum | reverse complement strand
ATTTTTTTTCTTTATTGATAATCTCACCTTATAATAATTGTTCCTTCAAGGTGAGACAAAGCCATGATGATTATTCCATAATATAATCGGAGGTTACCGACCTTACGTCACTCCGATAGAGACATAACTTTCCTTGGGCTCTCCTGCATGCTGCTTATACGATATATGTATATGTTGTATGTATATGTATATGGGGAATATAGGGAAAAAGGGAGTGGCGCTATAGACGCATGGCCACCTGATCAGTTGGTGTAACTTATCATCCCAGACGCGGGATGCTCGAACGTGGGACATATGTGGTTAAATGGATCGGGCCGACGTTCCTAGGTATATTTTCTATATTTATGAACAAGAAATGTTTTTCAAAGAAAGCTAAGCATGCATGGCATCCACCCTAAGAAGCTAAGCATGCATGGCATCCGCCCTAAAAGGCACTCATATGTACAGGTTACTCTTTTATCTCACGATATGCTCTATATTTTCATTCCGTTATTATTCATACTTTACATCCCTTACTATGTTACTATTCATTCCTTACATACTCGGACATTATTCGTCCGACGTCCTTAACGTGCATTTGCGTTCGTCGCAAGACCCGGTAGCCGCCGAAGATTAGCCGACGGTAGGACCTCCTCGACGGCAATCGCATACTCCATTGGTCCCAGTGGGACACCCCTTTTAGTATGCTATTCGGTTACGTACATATATGGGTACGGCAGGGCCTTGTCCTGTTATATCTACAGTTTGTACTCCATAGAGGTCTATAGACAAAGGATATGTAGCCATGATATTATGCAGTCTCGTCGGCTCTCATTTTGTTGTACAGTATTTATGTAGCGGCCAAATCGGCTTGCGCTATTAGTCACAATGCTTATGTCTATATATATGTGTTGGCCGTGAGTTCCCGGTACAGTGTCTCTTATGTTAATTGTTCGGGAGACAAGATAGCTCGATTGAAGACATAGATTGGCCCGGAGATGATCGGAGAACTAAATGCCGGCACAGGAGTGCTTGACCAGCAATGGTCGGGTACTTGTCACGGCTCATCAGTTTGGGTCGTGACACAAGGGATTGGAAGTGTTTTTGTAAAAGATAATGGAGTTCTATGATTCAAATCGTTGCCTCAATTCTGTGATTCGAATGTTTTTAATTTAAATTGAGAGATTAATTCTATTATATTGTGCATATGTGACATCCCCAGTGCTCTTGAGTTTAATATTGAAAAATGCTTAATTGCTTTTGAGATTAACTTTTTTAATGATGCAAAAAGGAGGAAGATTAATTAACGGTGTGCTTGTGCTTTTTGACTCAATTTGTAATGACCCATTTGGTCATTATAGTGCTTTAGACCCATTTACCCTCGTTGACCCTTTCCCGAGCTTTGTTAGTATGATTTTGACCCGCGGGGATAGGTGACACGGGTCCCGAGCTCATCGAGCGAGGATTAGTGTGATTTGAGGAATTTAAAAATGTTAGCCAAAAGTAAAAAAAATTGACAAATAGTTGTCTTTTGGGTAAACGGACCTTTTTCGCAATTCTGTTATTTTCATGAAATCCGGAGGATCGACATGACTTGGTGGGATGTTTGGTTCGGTTCCCTAGGCATTCTGGAGCGTTTTGTACCCTTGGTTGGAACTTGGTTTTAGCTGTTTGGCGGTTGACTGAGTCATCACAACCTCCGTTGAGAATTCCGAGGGCACAGGTGGATTCGTAGCGCGTTTTTATGTTTGTATGCATATTTAGTTTGTGTCCGGGAGGTTCCGGTTGTGTTTTGGGTGTTTGTTTAAAGAATTGAAGACACCAAAAAATTATGGTATCTAGTGTGAGCACAATCGCGCGAAAGGAAATTTTGGTCAGCGCTAACGGTGCTGGGGGTGCGCGATCGCGCTAATAGTGCTTCAGGTATAAAAATAGGCAAAATCGGGATTTTAAGTTTATTTCACCATTTTCAGAGTTCTAGACCTCGGATTTGGGAGATTTTGGAAGGGTTCTTCAAGATCCTTTATGGGGGTAAGCTTCTAATGACCCTTATCCATACTACCTTCGATTATTATAGATTCCCGTCATAGAAATTATGATTTGAATATAGAAAATTGGGATTTTTCATGAAAATGGGTTTTCAAGTAAATTATCAAATTTAATGTCAATTTGTGAATGGATTTCAATGATTTTTGAGATTCCTACTCTTTAGACTTTGGGTAAACTAAATTCATTTTAAAATTCCAGTTTTGCCCTTGTGGGCTCGGGGTTACCTTTTTTAGTTCATTTTTGGTTTTTCGAATTAAAGTATAGCAATATGGGTATCATTGGACTCGTTTAGACTCGTAGAGTACTATTTTGACTATATTGAACCTGATTTTTAATAAAATTATGGTTTTGCCCTTGGGGCTCGGGTTTGGCTATTTTGGGTCCATTTTTGATTTTCGGGTAAAAGTATGACAAAATGAGGATCCATAGATTCGTCCTTTGACAAAGAATTCGTATTTGATAGAATTTGACTATTTGGAGGCATTCCGTAAAGGCAAAGCAAAGGTGTGATCGTTCGTGGCTCCTACTCGGCTACTAGGTAGGTTACGGCTTACTTTATGGTTACACTTCGGTTAGTAAAGCTATGTAGGGCTAGTGATTGTCGGAGACAGTATGTTACGCCTTCGGGTATGAAGTTGGGATGGATTACCTAGGTTGGAACTGTTGTTTGGTTATGGCTTATTGCCTTGTTGTGATCTATTTGGCTTGTTACCTTGTTGTGATCTATTAGCTTGTTGCCACGTGTGTGATATTAGACTTAATGCTTAGTCGTCTTATCATGATTGTGAAATTGTTATCCCTCACTTATTGGGTATTATCTTAGATAGAGGAAAGAACTTGACTTATTACTAATATCTAGAGATGTGTCCATGTGTGGCACGATTGATTTGATATGTTGTCATCATTCATTGATATTATGCAAAGGCACTCATTTTCATGTTTCATGATACTCTGATATGAGTTGAGCTTGGTATTGTTGTTGATTATGGCTTGTTGCCTTATTGTGATCTATTGGCTTGTTGCCATATGCATTATACTAGACATTACTTAGTGATTTATGCATGGTTGTGAACCCGTATCTCTCAGTTATTGGTTATTGAATTGTAAAGAGGAAGGAATTGATATTGATCTTGATATTGGGATATGTGTCCATATGTGGCACGATTGTCATTGATATACTCTTGTTGGCATTGATATCGTGCATGCATTCTTACACATATACTAGGATCAAGTTGTGCGCCACAACATCTATAGGATCGGGTTGCATGTTCCGCAACATATATTGGATCGGGTTTCATGATCCGCAACATATATTGGATCGGGTTGCACATGCCGCAACATATATTGGACAGGATTGCATGTTCGGCAAAATATATTGGACTAGGTTGCACGTTTCGCAACATATATTGGATTGGGTTTTACGCGCAAGAGGGTACATGGACTTCCACGGTCCACCCGGGTCACGCATTTGTCGAGGCGTGGAGGCATCGCCCGAGTACGTGTGTATCATTGCATCGCTTGTGCATTCATATTACATTCACTCATATATTTGATTAATTTTCGTGGTTATGTATTGTATTGTACGGTGTACGTGGATATTGACTTCCTGGTTGATTACTGATTTTAGATCGCCGAGAGCCTGATTAATAAATACTTGGGGATTAATGGAGTCGAGGAGTAGAGACTCTCTCCTAGGCTATGACTTGAAGTTACGAAGTACAATTGTTGGTTGTACTAGGGTTTGTGACTATTCTGAGGAATCGGGGGAAACTTGGCAGACTTGTGTTTAGGTGCTTCACCATAGGCTATGATTAGGCTATTTGATCTTTATGTACTCGAGTTGTTATTCTTGGACTATGTGGTGTTTATACGCGATTAAGAGAAATTTAGTCCCTTCCTTTTATATGTTAGCTAACTGTTGTCGGCCTATGATGCCTACCCAAAGACGTGTTGTTTGTACTGATGCTACTTTGCTACACTCCTTTTCGGGGTGTAGAGTGTGTGACAGGTTCTATTTCTGATCCTCGAGAGTGTTTTCCCGAGATGGTGCTGTTGGAGACTTAGGGTGAGTTACTGACAGATCTGCAGCCTGGGTTTCCATTCTTCAAATACTTGTCCTCTACTTCCAGACGGTATTCCTTTTGATGTTTTGAGCCTTGTATGGAAACATTCAGATAGTTCTTGTTATATATTCAGAACTATGGGTTTATTAGTAACTCTTGTACGGACTTAGACCAGATGTCTTGGGTAGAGTATGTATTCCGCACTTATTCTCCTTAAATTGATAATGAGATTTATTATTAATTACATTGTTCTTCTACATTTATAGTTTGTACGTTGGGTAAAGGGAAGGGTTCTCCTACCAAGGTAGGAAGTGGTAGGTGCCCGCACGACTACGCGATTTTGGATCGTGACACAATTACTAACCTGGTTTGCTATACGTGTAATGCTCAAATACTGAGCTATGAGATGATCAGAACAGGTTACACAGTGGCTTAAAACAGGTGTTTGTCATCATCAAAAAAGGGGAATTTATTGGCATAAAGCCATATGTAAAGTTTTGATGATTGACAAAGTGAACCTACAATGAAAAGAAACTAGGTCTAGATACATGTGATAATTGACAAGGTAATTAAACAAAGCTAGACAGTTGGTTGAGATGAAGTAGAGGTTCCAAGCAATATAAAAGGCCTGAAAAAGCAAGCAACACAGGATGGATAGAATAGGTCCATGGACATGTTCCATTGCAAAGGAGCTACAGAAAAGAGAATACATATGTCCCAGATTGCAAACATGTGTGCTAATGCAAACACAAGTGCATTAATGAAATAAGAGGGAGAGTGAGCCATCCAGATGATCTATCACAATACAAATGCAGATAGCAAAGGAGATAAAGATGACTCCACACCGAGTAGTTCATTGAAGAATAGAAAAAGTTATGAAAACATGTTCTATCTCAAAGTGTCATCAGGTTAAGATGATGAATGAATTAGGAGAGAAGAGAGCATGAAAGCTAAAGCTGGCTCAGAAGTATTTTGTTCAAGTACAGAGAGTTACCGACAAAACATATGAACCAGATCTACAAACATGTTTCAACACAGAGCAAGAACATGGTATGAGTCACAAAGCTAGACAAGGCAGAAGACCCGACTTATTCTAGCAATAAATAAATCTATGTGAAGGAAGACAGACACAAAAAAAAGAGCCCGATGCTATGAAACAGGTCTATCAACACGTTCCATCATCCATCACAAAAGCAGGCTCAAGATAGAGTCAAAGGAATGAACTAGAAGGGGATGATGAAATAGATTCATGAACATGTTCCATCTCAAACGATGCATAGATTCCGAGGAGGACGAACCAAGTGGATGAAATAGATTCGTGAAAATTTTCTAGCGCAAGTCCTACAACAACTAGGATTTGTCATTTTATGGTAAAGACTTGGCGGTCAAGATTATTGGATTCCTTGCCATAATTAAACAAGGTTCTTTAGGATCCTACAAGGACAATGAAGTCGATCCAAAAGGAAAGAATCCAATTCAACACAAATCCTATTATAGCTCATGGGCCTACTCGAAGAGGGTTTTGTGTTTGTTGACTAGCAGTGCACTCAATATTATATATATCCAAGTCTTACCAAGAAGTAGGGCTGCACACCCACAAAGAGAGATTCAGAATATTAAGAGATCTACGAAGATATCAAGAATATTCAAAATCTAGCCGTGCGTCCCAAGTTTGAGAAGACGATTGAAGAATCTATCAAATAGAATTTATATTTTACAGCCGTTGAAGTCTAGAGAACTTGTATTAGGTTGTTTTTTGAGTTATATCTTTATCTGCTTTACTAGAAGCATTATAGTTAGATACAAAACATTGTAAATTCAACTTCAAGTTGGAGGTCAACTTGAAGGCTACTTTCTAGTCAGAGGTTGATTAGTAAAATAGGGATTAGAGATTATTTCCTAGGTTGCAGAGGTTGTAACTTTAATTTGCCGAGCTCACCATTGTAGTAGAGTTTTGGGAAAATCCTACAGAGGCGTAGGTTGTGGTTTTTGTCGCCCTTGTGAGCCGAGTGGTTTCCACTTAAAACTTATTGTGTCCTTTGCTTTCATGTTCATTATTATTATGCAAACACGTACGTAGAACAGGTAGAGCAACGTGTTCTATCCTTAGGCGAAAATGTCACGACCCAACCGGAGGGCCGCGACGGGCACCCAGTGCTATCCCATCCGGGCACCTCTTAACATACTTTCACATCACATCTAGGTGAGCCACATAGCTAAATCATGCCTTTCATTCATCATCATTCTAGTCTCATTGGGCAACAACACATCTATATCATCATTAAAAACTATGCCCATATAAATGTACATGAGCCGACAAGGCTATCAAAATAATATCCCAAAATATAGGCCGACAAGGCCAAACATATCTAACCATATACACATGTCTACGAGCCTCTAAGAAGAATACGTCATATCATATAGGCTGGACAGGACCTCGCCGTGCCCATGAATATGTACACAAAAGAATCTGTACCAAAAGCTGTAGCTCCGAATGAAATGGAGCTCCACTATGTAGTCCCTGAGAAATATAGCTATGGATCGAGTCTGTCTCCCTGGCCACCTGCGGGCATGACGCAGCGTCCACAAACAAAAGGACGTCAATATGAAAAATGTACTGAGTATGTAAAGCATGATCAATATCAATATGAAAGCATAATAGGTAACATCTGAAATAGCATAAGATGGGAGACAATAGCATCATCGTCATAGCACTTACTTGCTTTCCATAGGGACATTCTATTTCTATTGCGTATCTGTGTACATATATCCATATCCGTACTCATTTACCTTTTGTGTGCATTTTCGTATTCGTATTCATATTTCCATTCATACTCAAGTTCATATCATATACATTACATATACATAGCCTTTACTTGGCATTTACATATACTTAGCATATTCGTACTCATATTGATGTCATATACATAGCATTTATATAGCATACCCGACCACGAAGGTTCGGTGTTTCACATAGCTGGCCCTACTAAGGCTCAGGGTTATCCTTACCCAACTGCAAATGCGCGCGCGCATCGTCATTTATAGATATATATATATATATATATATATATATATATATATATATATATATATACATACATATTCATTATATTCTACCCGGCCATATAAGCTCGGGGTTCACATTAGCCACTCATGGGCACATATACATATAAGCTCATAATTATCTTTAGCCTTTTTACTATCGTCATTCATTACATTCTATCCTTGGAGGATTACTCATCGTATAAGAAGCTTAGTACAATCGTATCATTTGAGCATCATAAGCTTAGTAGCTTCTAGAGATAGGATCATTGGAGAATATCATAGACTCGTAGAAGGATAAATATTTGGCCAAAGAACCATGCCTTATGAAAAGAAGGGTTAGCCTTACATACCTTTCCGTTCAACTATTCTATCACTTGTACGTGCTTCTTCAATGCTCACGTTTCTACCTTCATTAGAGTGCATACTAACATTAGAGAATGGATAGCTTAGCATTCATGACTAAAGCTAGGGAAAATCAGACAAAGATCTCCTTTATTTATACGACTTCCTCCATATCATATATCGACTCCCAAACTTCAGTAATAATGTTCACAATATCATCACAATAGCCTTTATTCAACTACATTATCCTTACTTTTCAATTCACTTCGATTCATCCATATTCATGGTCATATCACACCATTTCGTTAATTCATATACAATTTCTATTCCATACTCTCAATATAATTTATAACATGGTCATAATCATAATGATTCAAGGATCATAACTCAATCCAACCATTTTTTCAAAAGTGACACTATTTCGACATTCATGACCCATTTCCTATTTCCTCATGTAATCCAAGTGTTTCAACTTTCAAATACTTTAAATAACATGGAGATGTCATAAAACTTACCTTAGATGGTGTAGGATTGAACCTTGGGTGCAAATACCTCACTTGAACAAAACCCTAGTTTTTCCTTCACTTGGTTTGATGATAAGAACCTTTGATTTCCCTTGGATTCTTGTTCATGAAATGTATGTAATGCTCTAGAGACTTTAGAGAGAAGTGAGGAAGTGTTGGAATGAAATAATGAAGTTGGGATCACATTTAAAGACTTGGAAGATCTCAGCCCGTCGGGAGTTCCACGGACCGTGGAACATTGTGTTGGCCGTGGTTCTGGTCGTGGTTCACGACCAGCCAATCATCATTTCTACTGGGACTTCCACGGACCCTTCCACGGTCCATGGAACATTCTATGGTCCGTAGAACATGGTCGTGAAACCCACAGTTTCACCGAACTTGTTCCCGTCGTCTCATTTGATCTCCAATCCTTATGAAACCTTCTTAACACTTGTTTATCACTTCATTAACAATCTAAGGGGCGTTATAACTCTTCCCCATAACGTCATTAAGCCATCATGTCACGACCCAACCCCGTAGGCCGTGACTAGTGCCCGAGCTGGGCACCCAAACACATTCATTAATCCGAGTCACAAACAAATGGTTATTACGTATACAAATATCAGACGCTGTCTTAAACTGGCTCAAATACAAACATATATATCACAGAAGCCGGCACGGCTAGCATATGGCGCAACGGCCTAAAATATATACAAATGCAAGCCGACAAGAGCGCACGATAATGGGATCGCCCGGAACATATAACATACGAACACACCCGTACGTAAATAGGCACAACCCACATGTACGTCTACGTACCTCTAAACAACAACAATCATATGACGGACGGACCCCGCCTGCATCACGAACAAACCAATACATATGCAACGGAAGAATATATACCAAAATGTAGGCTCCGGAATAAAGGGAGCACTCCAAACAAGCGAATAGGTGTCCTAGACCGGCGGATCACCGAATCAGTGCGTCCGTACAAGCAAGGCATGAAACGCAGCCCCCGAAGAAACGGGGTCAGTACGGAATATGTACTGAGTATGCAAAGCAGAAGATACAGTAAACCGAACTGAGTCATAATCGAAACAGAAGGACAGAAATACGTGCAATATCCAAAATACCAAAATGTTTATTTTTAAAATACAAATCATGCATCTGGCTCGTAAAAATATGGTCGCCCGCCCGTCAATGCACCATAACACATCATATTCAGAAGATTTCATATCTCCGAAACCCGACATATCACATATGACATATACAGAGTGCCCGCCCCTATAAAGGGAGGGGGTTCGGCGAACCGGGACACATCATAACACCAAATATACACGGTGCCCGGCCCTATAGCAGAGGGTTTTACAACCGGACATCATCATACCCGAATATCACATAGTGCGCACGATAACATAACCGCTCCGGGACTCGGCGAAGAACGTAATGACCATTTGCAGCGACGGTCGTGAGTAACCATATGCGTAAAAATCATTATCATAGACTCAAAAGATAAGTAAACTGACCATACTTGAAGTCGGGATAATAGCCATATTAAGTTCTTTCCAAAAGTCATCAGAATTACATAAAGGAATGTCGCGGGACCCACGGACGGGGGTCGACCTAAGCCGGGCCCGCCTATGGAAAACATAGTTGTCATATGCTATAAAACCTCATACGAACCTATTGAGGCGATCCGGTTCTGTCTACGAAAGTTACGGCCTTTTTTCCGACGTAGAACTTTTTAAGAACAAACTTTTTATGCATCATTTTAAAACCGATCATTTCAAAGACATAAGGGCCATTGTTCCATTACATTACGAATGTCAAAGATAAAATGCAAATAAGAATCGTAGGCATACTCGGATCGCAAGAACAGAATTTCCTCGAGGCCTGTCATAGCCTATTTACAACTAAGGCATGCCAAAAGAAGGAAGAGTTAAGCTTTACATACCTTGTTCGCTCTCAAAGCTAATCCAAATCAAACCTATGTCTCGGACTCCCCAAGATCTACATAACATCAATAAATACCAATGTTAACTATAGGCATTTAGGAGTTCATTTCCAAACTAGCACTTAATCCTACGGAAATTTGGGCAACATTTCCCCTGTAAATGCACAACCCCGAGAATTCAACTCGGCCAAATTCATCAACAACAATACCAACAATCATTGTAGCAACATCAACAATCGATTTAGAACGCACTCTAACATTAGTAGCTCTTTCCACATCCATAACACATTCCTAACTTCCGAATCATGATTTGCATCAACAATCCACACTCTAACAATGTCATTCTCATAAATGTATAAATTATATCAAATGCACATTAACCTCCAAATCAGCCCGCAACACTTACAATATCAATTTGAATCATAAAGCTCTTATCGCCAACATAGAATTCACAACGACAACAATCAAAATACTAAATAGAATTAATTCATTCTTTGTCATACAACATGACCTATATTCGGCCAACACATCCATAACCAAATTTCATGCTTTTCATTCATTTCAACTCACTACACAACTAAACATGCTACGTAGAATTTAATCCATTACTTCAACACAATATCACATGCACACGGCTATATACCATGCACACGGCCTCAACTCCAACATGCCATATTTCATGAATTTCATCCATATTTTCATACTACGACATACATAAACCTTCCATAACATATAAAAACAAGATTGAACCTTACCTTTCTCCTTAACTTCACAACTAGGCTAGGGTTAGCAAGGATGAAAACGAGCGGTTTGTTGCCTCAAACAACAACTCCACGTTAACAAGGACCCTTCAATTAGTGGGTTTGCTAGGATGAAATAATTTTGTGATGGCTAAATTTGATCTTCAAATTTTTGGGGCTTGGCCGAATGGCCTTAGCTTTGTTCATCTAAGTTCTTGATTTTTTTTTCTAAGTGTGGAAAATGAGAAAGATGACTTAGTAGTCATCTTTTATGCTCATATATGAATTATACAAGTGTCCATGGCCCACACATGGGTGGACCAATTAAGTTGGCCACAAAATGTGTGGAGACCAATTCCATGCCACACGGCCAAAGCAATATTTTTCATGAATTTTCCAACTTCTCAATATTCCACTTTTAGTCCCAAATTTTCCTAAATGTTCCATGCCAACAAATTCATGAACAACTTATGTCTTAAAACAAAATCGAAGGTCAAAAGTCTCGACTTCGTATCCCGGAATGGTCTTGTCCCTAACTTATCGTAGTTAACCCGGATTGTCCCGTTGTACAAAATATGGGATATAACACATCATTAACTTGTTACTCACGAATCCTTTCCGATACTTATCGTATGCCTTGCCTTCTCTTGGCAACTTTTCTCGTCTAACATCGATTGTCTTTAAAATCTTATTTAGAATCATCAAATGCTATTTCTTACTTATCGAAACAGCATATACTTAGTGCTCTTCATTAGCCTATTCACTGTGCATCAACGGAAAAAAATTCGATGTGTAACATTCTCCCCCCCTTAAGAACATTCGTCCTCGAATGTTAAGCATTCGGGAATTCTACGAAAATTCCGTCAGAGTTTTCCCTATAATATGGCAGTACCATCCTGTCACAACAACCCATAATAACAATGCCTCACAGGGCCACAACATAATAGCAATATAATTTGGCCGCACACGACCCAGATGCATAAAGGAAAACATACATACCTTATGGTCTTGATGTCTCATCTTGGCCTCTTCCGGGCTAAGTGCGGATATTTCGATTTCATGATTTCTTTCGCTTCCCATGTCATCTCTTCTCGATTATTTCTTCCAAAATCTTAACCGAGGCCACTTTTGTTTCTAAGCCTCCGTACTTGCCTATCTAATATGGCAATGGGTTTTTCATCATAAGTTAACTTTTTCCGTCACTTGAACATCATTTGCGGGGACGATCCTAGTAGGATCTCCAACACATTTACGAAGCATCGACAAATGGAAAAAAATTGGATGAACCGACTCCAAATCGGAGGTAGATCTAATTCGTAAGCTATTTTGCCTACCTTGCGCACAATTTTCATAGGCCCAATGTACCGGGACTTAACTTCCCCTTCTGCCAAATCTCATAACGCCCTCATTGGTGACACTTTCAAGAATACCCGGCCTTTCACTTGAAACTCTAAGTCCCTTCGACGATTATCCGCACAGACTTTTACGACTTGGGTCGCTAACAATCGATCTTGTATGAGCTTAACTTTCTCAATGGCTTGTTGGACCAAGTCTCCCGCCCATCAATTTAGCTCTCTCTTTTGTTTCAAACCACCCAATTGCGGATCTACACTTTTGCTCATATAAAGCTTCATACGGTGCCATTTGGATGCTACAATGATAACTATTATTGTAAGCAAACTTAATGAGTGGCAAATGATCATCCCAATTACCTCCAAAATCTAACATACATGCCCGTAACATATCCTCAAGAGTCCGAATGGTACGTTCGAAGCCGTCCATCGGGCCGGGGATGAAATGCCGTGTAAGGTTCACACGAGTCCCTAAACCCTCTTGGAAGGACTTCCCGAGAAATTTCTTTGTAAACTAAGTTCCTTCCGTCGAGATAATAGATACTGGAACACCATGAAGTCGCACTATTTCTTTAACATAGAGCTTTGCATAATCTTCTGCCACATACGTCGTTCTGACTGGTAAGAAATGAGCTAACTTAGTGAGTCTATCCACAATCACCCATATGGAATCATACTTACGTCGAGAACGGTAAGTGGCTTCGTAATGAAGTCCATGTTAATTACTTCCCACTTCCAAGTTGGGATTTCTATAACTGCAAATAATCCGCCCCAGCTTTTGGTGCTCGATTTTCACTTGTTAACAATTGGGACATTGAGCTACAAATTCCGCTCTATCTTTCTTCATCCCATTCCACCATACATGGATTTAAGATCATTATACATTTTCGTTGCTCCGAGGTGGATAGAAATAACGGAACAATATGCAGCTTCTCTCAATATTTGGTGGCGTAAACCTGCCACATTAGGAACACATAATCTACCTCGACATCGGAGAACTCTGCCTCCTGTAATCTCAAATGATGACTCCTCTTTCTGAGGGAGTGTATCTCTATAATTCTTTAGCATGGGATCTTCGTATTGTCGCTCTTTCACTTCCACTACTAGCTTACTCTTAAACCGCCGAATTCGAACGGTAGTCCCTTGCTACCTGAGTCCACTTCTCGAACTCCTAGGATAGCTAACTATTGGAGCTCACGAGCCATTTCTCTTTTCTCTGGTTGTACATCACATAAACTTCCCATAGATCTGCGGCTAAGAGCGTCAGCTACAACATTTGTGTTATATCCCGTATTTTTGTACGTTGGATTATTCATAAGCTGAGTGGGTCCACATGTTGAGATTTTTTTTTTTTACATAAAATTATATGAATAATATATTTTGAAGTTAAAAATAACTCAAAAAGGGCCTGAGCCAAATCAAAGTGGGAAATCCTAAGCAAATATTTTGTAACGTTTTGGACCCACTTTGGGGGAAAGGGATTATAAATTTGGAATTTGAAAAAAACTAAAAATAGAAGTTGTAGATAATTGAATTATCTTTC
>NC_081343.1:32845705-32859975 GCF_029784015.1 Lycium ferocissimum | reverse complement strand
AATACACAATTTTATAGTTGCAACTATACACCGTCTGGACCGGGATTTGGGAATTATACCTGGTTTCGGGCTAAAAAGTTGATGATGGAAAGTTGGGGAATATTCTAGAAGATTAGAGAGAGTTTGGGGTGGTTTGGGACGAAAATGAGGGGGCCTCTCCCTTAAATAGGTCCAGTGTCTCGCCCGGACCGACTTAAATTTCCTTCAGCGCGTTCGCGCCCCCTTTGGGCGCGTTCGCGCAGCCTTAGTTTTTCTGTCTGCACCTTCGTTCAGTAAAAAAATCATAACTCTTGATCCCGATATCGTGTGAGGGTCCACGACCTATGGTTAGAAATATAATACAATTATCTACAACTTTCATTCTTGGCAGGTTTCCAAATTCCAAACCTATAATGGCGTTTTGGTCCCTCTATGTCAGATCATCCGAAAATATTTCCTTAAATCGTCCTTTTGGAGGGCTTATGCCCATATTTGGCTTATGGGTCCTTCTTAGGACTTGCTCAACTTTCCATGTACTAATCATATGTCTGACGTGTGGGCCCCACTTAGAGTACACCAACGAGGGCTTTTCGGCTAGCAACGCACTACCTGATTTACACCATATGGTCTCCAAATGTCATATGCATATTATTATTGCACTCTTATAATATAACCTTCATCCCTAACCCGGGCCTCAAAATAGTTAAGCGCGTTCGCTCCTCGTAGTGGCTCGTTCACGCTGTGTTGGCCCTTCTTAGGACTTGCTCAACTTTGTTTCTTCCCCTGATCACCATCTGAATCAACCCCTTCCTTAAGGTGAGCCATCTCTTCATCAACCTTTTTCCCATAAGAGGACCCACCATCCTTTTCTTTCGGTTTTGCCTATGAGGACATTGATCTGGATTTCTCTTCTTTCCCAGGCAGTTGGTGTTTCTTCTCTGTTACCTCCTTCCTTATTTCTTCAAGATCTCATATGCCTTCATTGTTCATGTTTCCCAATAGATCCAAGACATTAGTTTGGGATGAGCTTGCAGTGTCAAGCAATTTCCCTCTTACTCGCTTTTGTTTTGGGAATTTTTGGATATTCCCCCATGCTTCCTTCCTTTTTCTTTTTCCTTCTGCCCTTCTTGTTGGTGTATACATTTGAATTATAGGAAAAGAAGGGTTTATGAGAGTGAAATGGAGGATATATTTGGAGTTGGTGGAATCAAGGGAGTGTATAAAAGCAAATGATTGATCAGAACCAGAAGAAGAATCAGACATTTTTTTCAATTTGGTTCCGTGGTGAAGAAGGATTTTGTGAGTGAGATTTTGAGAGCTTAGTGGTTGGTTTAAGTAGCTAGAGAAGAAGAGATAAAATGGTGGGAAAGGGAAGTTGAAAAGTCTTTTTAGGAAGAGGGAGATTTGATTGTAGTAGATTTTCAAGATGGTCATCATGACTCACTCTTCTCAATACACTTAATCACTGCTAGGATTTGACTAGGGTAGTACAAGCAGGTTGTTCAATTTGTTCCATGATCTGTATGTATAATTGATTACCTAGGAAAGAATACATACCTAAAATGTCAATGGCTGACCCTGTGCAAATTTTGATTTAGGTCCAGTTTCTGTGATAGTCATAATGTTTAAACCTTTAAGAGATCATGAAACTGTTATTGCAAAGGACATACAATTAAATGTACCTGACTAAGTAGAACATTTCTATTTACTAGTAGACTCATATTGTCAGAGACAAGTTTAGCCAAATATTAGGAATCATATGTGCAGCTTTAATCATCCTCAATACTAACATGATCCTTTTGTTTCTAAGTTAATTAAGAACAATCTTTTAACATAATCAGCCAATATATCATAAGCATATTTTAGCACTTGCATGATCAAACAGAATAATTGCATACTCGACTCCTTCGTCTTAGCTATAACACTAGCACCAAGCACAATATAAATATCTCAATACCTGTGTTTACCCTTTTCAAGGATATACGCTCCAAGATCTGCTTCCTTAATAGTCCTGAATTTTAGCCCTGATTTTCAAGAGAGTAGACCATACTTGTTCCAGTTGACCATTTTCTTTTATTTTTGAGGAACAGGTTCCAGAACCTGTTTCAAAGGTGCATGAGTAACCATAATTTTTATGATTCCCTATCTTCTAGTAGTTTCTTGTTGATAGACGTTCTTCCTGCTCTCTTCCATTTTTGTTCTGGTGTTGTATCCTTTCGTCATAGAAGGTTTTTTCTTGATTCACATATATCGCTTAAAGTCATTCTTGAATGTACTGCTGATCTTTCAGTTTTGAGCCAGATTTATCTACTTTCATCCAAGGTTCCCCCTGTCTAATTGTCTTCTTGTATTAGACAGACAAAGCAGACTCTTTTTGCAATGATTTTCTTTTTCCTCTATTCTGAGAGTGAGCAGAATTAACGTTGCAATTTCCTTTTATGTCTTGAGCAAGCACTGTTTGTCTATCATTCTATTTTGTTCTTCTACTCCCCTTACCTGCAACAACAATCAACGGTTAGTCTTAAGAACCCAGGCAAGTGTGGGTCCCTTTCCTTTGATTATTAGATGGATCAGCTCTTTCTTTTTCCATTTAGACAAAGCCCACGTGAACCTGTTTCCAACACTAGTTGCCTCTAATCCATATCTTACTAATTAACCTCTAACTAGCAAGCAACCTTCAAGTTGACCTCCAACTTGAAGTTGAATTTATAATGTTTTGTATCTTACTGCAATGCTTCTAATAAAATGGATAAATATGCAACTCGGTAAACAACCTAATACAAGTTTCCTATACTTCAAGAATTGTAAAATATAAATTCTATTTGACAGTTTCTTCATTCGTCTTCTCGTACTAGGGACGCATGCCTAGATACTGAATATTCTTGATATCTTCGTTAATCGCTCAATATTCTGAAATCTATCTTTGTGGGTGCTCAACCCTTCTTCTTGGCAAGACTTGGATATATATAACATTGAGTGCACAATAAGTCGACAAACACAAAACCCTTTTCGAGTAGGCCCATGAGATATAATAGGGTTTGTGTTGAATTGGGATTCTTTCCTTTTGGATCGACTTCATTGTCCTTGTTGGAGTCTCTAGAACCTTATATAATTATGGAAAAGAATCCTATAATCTTGGCCGCCAGGTCTTTACCATAAAAGTACAAATCCTAGTTGATTTAGGACTTGCGCTAGATCATGTTCACAAACTTGTTTCATCCACCTGGTTCATCCGCCTCAGAGTCTCTGTACTGTCTGAGATGGAACATGTTCACGAACCTGTTTCATCATCCCCTTCTCGTTCAATCCTCTGGCTCTATCTTAAGCCTGCTTTTGTGATGGATGATGGAACGTGTTGAAAGACCTGCTTCATAGAATCATGCATTTTTGCTTTGTGTATGTATTCCTTCACTTAGATTTAATCATTGCTAGAATAAATCATGTCTTCTGGCTTTTCTAGCTCTGTGACTCTGATCATGTTCTTGCTCAGTGTTGAAACATGTTTGCAGACCTGGTTCATATGTTTTGTCGGCAACTCTCTTTACTTTCATGCTCTCTTCTCTCCTGATTCATTCATCATCCGAACCTGATGACTCTTTGAGATAGAGCATGTTTTCATAACTTTTCTATTCTTCAGTGAACTACTCGGTGTGGAGTCATCTTCATCTCCTTTTCTCTGTCTGTATTTGTGTTGTGATAGATCATATGAATGGTTCATTCTCCCTCTGATTTCATCAATACACTTGTCTTTACATTAGCACACATGTTTGCAATCTGGGACATGTGTATGCTCTTTTTTGTAGCTCTTTTGCAATGGAACATGTCCATGGTCCTATTCTATCCATCTGTGCTGCTTGCTTTTTCAGGCCTTTTATACTTTCTGGAACCTCTACTTTATCTAAACCAACTGTCTAGCTTTGTTTAACTACCTTGTCAATTATCACACGTATCTAGACCTGGTTTCTTTTCATTGTAGGTTCACTTTGTCAATCATCAAAATTTCGCATATGGCTTTATGTCAACAAGTTTCGATAGGATGGCATTGTGGTGGTGGAGTAAGGACAAGTGGTTTGAGGGTCTCTAAGGGAACGACTATTGACTTTAGGCCAGGTGGGAGGAGTTTTGTATGGTGGTTTAACCGTTATGGGAATAGCTAGTCACGACCTTTTGGTGAAGGGCGGGTTCATTGATCCGCTTGATATTTCAAGGTTAGCGATGAAAGGGACCATTTTGGGTCGAGAGGTTGTTGACTTTGTGTTATGCGCGACAATTATATGATATGCAAGGATGATAGGTGATACAAGCATGACATCTTTCAATGCTTATGGTTTCATGGGTGGGATGACTTCTTTAGGTTGTCATGGAACGAGGCTACTCTGTTCTACTTTGTTTATGAAGTGAATGTTAAAGAAACATGTATTGGCTGGTGTGTTTGAGTATATTGTAGGCTACTAGGGGACAATGATCGACTAATGAAAATGACTCTAGCTATGGACAAGTGTGAAGATCTATTACATAAGGAGTTATTGGTTTTTGCACCTAATGTTGGTGAAGGGATGTAGGCATTGTACTTGTTAGTTAGGGCTCGGCAAGTTTCTGCAATTATCAGTGATGTGACTCAGTATAGTTGACAAAATGAGTAGGATAATCACATTAATTTTTGGAGGCGTTCTAGTCTGGTGAAGCAAGCAAACAGGTGGTTCTTCTTGGGTAAACATTGTTTAAGGACCCTTGAGTGAGGTGTTAGTCTATAAGGACATTTAAAGTGGTAGATCAATGATCTATGTTAGCTAATTCAAGTTGTGGAGTGCATCAGGAGGTTAAAATAATGATCGGTAATGCCAGTTTGAAACCAAGATAAGTGTTGGCATAAATAATGCCTGTGTGAAGTTTTGATGATTGACAAAGTGAACCTACAATGTAAAGAAACCAGGTGTAGATATATGTGAGAATTGACAAGGTAATTGAACAAAGCACGAGATGGTGAGAACAGGTCCATTGACATGTTCTATTGCAAAGAAGCTACAAAAAAGATGTGTCAATGCAAAGACAAAAGTAATGATTAGTCCAGAGAAAGAATGAACCATTTTCATACATGATCTGTCACAAAGATAGTTAACAGAGCAGTTCATTAAAGAATAGAACAAGCCTGAAAACATGTTCTATCTCATGAGTCATCAAGTGCAGTGGTTGAATGAATCAAAAGATGAAGATGATTTACTCACAGAGCAGTTCACTAAAGAATAGAACAAGCATGAAAACATGTTCTATTACAAAGACTCATCAGGTGCAGTTGATGAATGAATCAGAATTAAAGGTGATCATGAGCAAGCAAAAAAAAAAAAGGTGAAGAGGACTCAGAAGTATTTTTGTTTGAGTAAAGAGAGTTGTAGACAAAGCATAAGAATGAAGTCTGCAAAAAAGTTACCACACAGGGCAAGAACATGATCAGAGTCACAGAGATAATACAAGGCTAAATACATGACTTATTCTAGCAATGCATAAATCTAAGTGAAGAAATACAGACACAGAGCGAAGAGCATGATGCTATAAAACAGGTCTGTCAAAATGTTTCATCATCTAGCACTAAAGCAGGCTCAAGATAGAGTCACAAAAATGAATGAGAAGGGAATGATGAAATAGGTTCGTGAACATGTTCCATATCAGACAGTGCAGAGATTCAGAGGCAGACGAACTAGGTGAATGAAACAAGTTCATGAACATGTTCCTGCACAAGTCCTACAACAACTAGGATTTGCAGATTTATGGTAAAGACTTGGTGGTCAAGTTATAAGATTCCTTGCCATAATTAAAAAAGGTTCTTTTGACTCCTACAAGGACAATGAACCCCATTCAAAAGGCAAGAATCTCAATTCAACACAAACCCTAATATATCTCATGGGCCTACCGAAGAGGGTTTTGTGTTTATCGACCCGCTGTGCACTTAATGCTATATGTATCCAAGTCTTACAAAGAAGAAGGTTTGCTCACCTATAAAGAGATAATTTAAAATATTGAGTGATCAATAAAGACAACAAAAATATTCAAAATCTAGGCGTCTGTTCCTAGTACAAGAAAAAATATTAAAGGAGCTGTTGTACTGTATAATATTTTCCAGTTCTTAAGTCTAGACTTTTGTATTAGGTTGTTTATCGAGTTGTATCTTTATCCGCTTTATTAGAAGAATTACAGTTAGATACAAAAATGTTGTAAATTCAACTTCAAGTTGGGGATCGACTAAAAGGTTGCCTACTAGTCTAGGAATTAGTGAGATAGGAAATAAAGGTTAATTCCTAGGTTACAAAGTTGGTAATTTGAATTTGCAAAGGTTGACCGTTGTAGTGGAGTTTTGGGGAAAATCCGACAGAGATGTAGGTCGTGGTTTTTATCGCCCTTGTGAGCTGAGTGGTTTCCACATAAAAATCATTGTGTTCTTTACTTACCTACAATTTATATTCTTCAAGAAGCTAGCATAAAACAGGTAGAGTAACGTGTTCCATCCTATAGGCAAAAATTGGATACTGTATAGGATAGGAAGTAGGTCGTGCAACCTAACAAGAAGTGAATTCACTACAGTACATTGATGTAATAATGTCGGTTTCGTAAGCTCGAAATCTAAGTTAGAAGAAGGATTTTTTCAGTTAAGGGATCTTTGGCAAGGATACAGGTACGGAATTGCATGAGCATATTTGTAGGATTGTGTGAACGATAAGTGATGATTACTCTACAGATTATGGACAAATGCAGTGGTGGTTTGGGATAGTATATCAGAATTTCTCATGTAATGTTGGGTGACCTATGAATATATTACTAGGAAGATTTCTGGTTAATTAGGCAATATTTTGGAAGATTTGATAGATTTGCAGTTAAGAATATAGGTATGGCAATATCATCGATTTTTATTAGAGTTTGCAAGGTGATTTGATAATGTTTTATTGATGACAGCTATTCGAACAGTTCTAATGGTTTGCATAGATACTAGACGATGTATTGAGGAGTTACAAATGGATATGGGAAGTCTTTGGGGTGATTAGTTGATATTTCTACAGATTCGGCACGACAAGATAATCACTAGGGAGATGTACATTGTATGTTGTTTTAAGTTGTAAGAATAACTGGATGATGAGAGTTAGCTCAATAGCTTCAGCTCGATGAAATGAAACTAACAGATTTATAATTACCGCAATTAGACTTGGATAAGGTCAGTTTTTTATGGAAATGCTTGGAATTAGCTTAAAACGGGCACCAACTCTTTCCTAGTGAGAGGGAGTCATGATTTAGACTTAAGACATGTTACAACGTATTTTATACAGATTTTTTGTTCTAGAGATGACTCTAGAAGGCAAGGAAGTAAGATAAATAGAATCAGGATAGGTAATAGATTGAGGCTACAACTAAAGGATTGGGGTGTCGATGATGGAATCAAATATATAAGGATCAGTTCCAGAAGAAATTTCAAATATGGAAAAAACGGAGATTTGGGTTTTTGAACCAAGTTAAAGGAAGTTCTAACTAACTCAGTGAACAAATGGTGCTATCAGAGTGATTCTTGCATAAGGGGGCTTGCATGAGGTTTTTAATGGAGATTCTTTGGCTTCTCGACAGCTTTGGTACTTTTATTTACTATTCGAGGACAAATGAGTGTTTAAGTGGTAGATGGTGTAACGACCCGATTGGTTGTTCTAAGCTTTTAGGATTTTTTTTCCCCAAAGTACCCTTCTCGTAGTTTCATCCTGGTATTTATGACTTTCGGGGATGGGTGACGTGGTTCTTGAAGAAATCGGGTGAGTTTCGGATTAGTTTTAGCTAAATTGGAAGTTGCTAACTTAAGGAAATGAGGAAGTTTGACCAAAATCAACATCGAGGGTAAATGCATCAGTTTCAATGTCTCATTGTATAACGACCCATTTAGCCATTATTGTAAATCCCAAAAGATTCGAAACTTTGACATCCTGGACTTGTTCGGTTCATTACGTATCCCCAGTGGACATCTAGCCTAACTGGACCCGTCGTAGGAATAGGAATTAAAATATCAAATTTCGGGCCTTGGACCCAGTCAGACCGCCCCAGTGACCCATTCCCCCTTGAAGTAAAAGCGAGAAAGATTTTATCAGACCGGTTCCGCGAGCTCGAGGCCACTGAAGTGGTGCTGTAGAAGTGGTAGACCGACTGCTGAAGCGTTAGACGACCCGTGATTGACCTATTTAAAACCCCATTTATTGACTTGACCTAATATTCATTTCCCCAAGTTACAGCCGCCAATTGAAGATATTTTCAGCTTTTTGAGACGTAAATGTTGGGAAGGTAACCTCCTTAAATCACTCATTTCTTCTTCCTTTAGTTCCCCCTTTCTTCTTACACCATTTATGAATATGGCAAAGCATTAAATGAAGGTTCTTACTCAAAATTCTTGTAAGACCTTTGGGTAGTTGTAGTAATGATTGACCTAGAATTAGGATAGCTTCCTCATTGCAAGAATTAGTTTAATAACTAGTTCTAAGCCTAAATCCTTGCTATTTCTCAAATAGGTTAATGTTTTAGTTGCTAATAATGTCTTGTAACGACCTGTTTAGTTGTTACCGAAATACTCGCAAACATGATACCCTGGACCTTTTAGTTCGCTAGTTATTTCCGACGGACATCAACCTTAGCGAGGCCCATTGTGTAGGAAGGAATCAAAACATCAAAATCCGGGTCAGGGACCCAGTCAGACAGCCCCAGCGCTAGCTGGACCGCTACAGCGGTCACACTCCAGTGATGATGACCTCGCTGAAGGGCAGTTTGGGGTGTGGCTTCAGGCCGCTGTAGCGGCATGAATAGCACTGAAGCGCTGCCGCTGAAGCGGCAGGCTGACCGCTGCAGCGGTGACACGCAATAAAATTTCCTTATATAAGTGCCATTTCGGGATTTGACCTCATTTTCCCAAACCCTAAAGAGTCTAGCCGCCTTTGGAGCATTTGAGGAGCCAAAAATTATATCTTCTTGGAAAAGGTAATCCTTGAAACTTCTCCCATTCATCCCTCACATTAGTGATTCTATTAAAATTTCCCTCAGCTAGAAACCACAAGATTAGGTAACCCAATTACCTAGACTTAGAAAGGAAAATTGGTTAGTTGTTCTTAATATCGATTTCATTGAATTTTTCCCTCTTGTTCATCACCCTAGAATGGTTACTAACTTTGTTTCTCATTTCCTTACAAGATTATAAATGGGTCTCTTCCATGCATCTTGAAAATAGATTTCTCAAAGATAAGCTTAAAAATGATAACTTTACCTAGCTAATGGCTTAAAATAGTTGACCCTATTCATAGAAGGAGGTTGATAAATCACCTAGTGTTGTTGTCAATATAATCTAGCGGTAGGCTAAGTTCCCAAATTTACCTTACCAATTCGAAGTCTTTTGTAAGAGTTCTAACAGTGATTCTTTTTTTGCGTCTTATGATGGTATCGAGTAACTTTGTGTGGATTACGATGTGGTGAACGAATTGAAGGATCAATGGATACTTGTGGCACCCGCTCGGCCTTGAGGTAGGGTGCGGCTTTCATTTTTAGTAGACTCCAGTTAGTTTCCCATATGCATGTATTAGAAGGAACGGAGAATGCATGTGTTGGAGTTGGAGATTTGGTATGGATCCGTAAAATGATTTTGTTGTGTGATTTGTATGTGTTTGGGCTTGTGGCCTGTATGTTCCTTAGGATGTTTGAATTGGTTTCCTTGAGTATCGGTGGTTTCTATATGATTTAGAAGGAGTGGTTGATTCACACTATTCTATGGTTTGAGTGAGAATTTATGTAAGATGCGCCTAGATTGTGTTGTACTATGCTATTATAGTGGACCTAATCGATATTGGGCGGATAAAATATACCAATGATTGTGTATTAATTCTAGATTGGTAGTAGTATTTTCAAGTAAGTAGAATGTGAAATTATCATATAGTAATCATGGATAGGCAGAAAAAGGGAAAGTGGTAATATTATGATGTGACTTATTTATCCTATTGTGTGGGCTTGATGCCATGTGCAGTTAGTAGATATTGGAATCTATTGTTCCTTTTTGAATTGTGATACTGTAGTATCTTACGGGTTGGGTTTGATACGAGGATAGAGTTTTATATGACTTGTGTAGTTTTCATGATATTGTTGGCGTACCCATGTTGGTACTTGTGACACTGATATATTGTTGGCGTATACCTTCGTTGGTACTTGTTGTCACGACCCGGCTAGGGCCATGACGGGTACCCGGGGCTAACCACCGAGCACCACTCGTTCTATTACTCATTCTGCGTACAGTCGTATTTCTTATGCTCATAATCGTAGGAAAACCATTTTCATTTGAAACATATTTACCTTTATATACATAAGCCCTTTGGCTATCAAAATAACACATATATACACGTGGGAAATCGTGAGACCATACTACCCACACATATGTATCTACGAGCCTCTACTAGAGTACTAGACATATGGACGAGACAGGACCCCGTCGTGCCCAAAACATATATGTACACAAAATAACAAATCAATGCCACCTCCGGAACAATGGAGTGCCCTCAAAGTCTGCTAGTAGCTCCTATTAACCTGGGTCGCCTCCCTGTCTACCTGTGGGCATGAACACAGAGTCCAAAGAAAATGGACGTCAGTACGAACAATGTACAGTCGTATTTCTTATGCTCATAATCGTAGGAAAACCATTTTCATTTGAAACATATTTACCTTTATATACATAAGCCCTTTGGCTATCAAAATAACACATATATACACGTGGGAAATCGTGAGACCATACTACCCACACATATGTATCTACGAGCCTCTACTAGAGTACTAGACATATGGACGAGACAGGACCCCGTCGTGCCCAAAACATATATGTACACAAAATAACAAATCAATGCCACCTCCGGAACAATGGAGTGCCCTCAAAGTCTGCTAGTAGCTCCTATTAACCTGGGTCGCCTCCCTGTCTACCTGTGGGCATGAACACAGAGTCCAAAGAAAACGGACGTCAGTACGAACAATGTACTGAGTATGTAAGGCGTGGATAATAACATGATAAGAGCATGAGGGATAGCATAAGATAAAAGAACTGTTCATTTCTCATAATACTTTTTAAACATTCGTCATACATACTTACCCCTTTATTCTCCTAAAGATACACTTGTTACATCCACATGATTACATATGCAATAACTTACAATGCAGTACAGCCACGTACCCGGCCATATAGGGTCGGTATCACCCGTACTCAGCCCTCCCGGGACTCGATAATATCCATACTTGGCCCTTCTGGACTCGATGCTATCCGTACTCGGCCCTTCTGGGACTCGATGCTATCCGTACTCGGCCCTTCCGGGACTCGATGCTATCCGTACTCAGCCCTTCCGGGACTCGATTCTATCCGTACTCAGCAGTGAGAGTGCTATACATACATACATACATATACATAAAAATACATAAATGAAATAAACATCATCCTTAGCATTATCATACATCTATCATTAAAGCATACATTAGAACATTGAAGGCAACTATGGCAATGTCGGGGTGACACGATGTCGTGGTCCCCCGATTACATTATGGAGTAATCATAATCATCATATCTCACCTTGAAGGTACTAACATTTTAAGGTGAGTGTACACAAGAAAAAAAAGCATCAATGGAACCATACTTAGAATCATTAACTACATGGGCATCATATCTCACTTTAGGATTCTTTAGACTTAAACTCATCATCAT
This sequence comes from Lycium ferocissimum, assembly GCF_029784015.1. Classification (NCBI taxonomy): domain Eukaryota; kingdom Viridiplantae; phylum Streptophyta; class Magnoliopsida; order Solanales; family Solanaceae; genus Lycium; species Lycium ferocissimum. Next base: position 32,848,262 of record NC_081343.1, on the reverse strand, counting down.
CATCCATTATCATGCTCATGTCTTATCTCTTTTCTTTATCTTATACATAAGTAGCTCCTTATAGTCATGGACTCATAATTTCCGTTATGTAGGAAGATCATGGGAAAATGAGAAGATTCATGTCATAGGAGAGCATGCTTAGAAAGAAAGGACTAGCGCATAGGTGGGTCTAGCAACAAGGAATAATATCAAAGAATCATATGAAGGTCATTAGCTTCGTAATAATATCATATCATGAGCTTTAGGGTCTAGACTTGGGCTCATCATCATATTCATAACATATCTCTTAACTTTATCTCATGAGAGCTCTTTATAACATAGACTCATCATTTCCGGTATATACATATATGTAGAGAAGTCATAGAAAGATAGGAAGATTCATACCATAGAGTCATGCCTTAGAAAGAAAGGACTAGCCTTACATACCTTTTCGTTTAGCTATTCTATCGCTTGATCGTTCTCCTTCATGCTCGTGTTTCTACCTTCAAGAGAGTTCGTATTAACATTAGCTAATCGATTATATGAATGTGCTTACTAAAGCTAGGGAAAATTGGGCAGCATTTCCTTTTTTTATACCACTTTCCTCATATCACATATCGACTCCCAAACATCCATAACAACATTCACAATATTATAGGCAACAATCATCATTCATCTACATTATCCACATTTCACAATTTCACCTCAATTCCTCCAAAATCATGGTCATAGTTCACTATTACTTTCTCTCACATATAATGCTTATCCCATGTTCTAAATGTCATTCATAACATACTTACAATCACAACATATCAATATTCATGACTCATTCCAAACTACTATTCACAATCTCATTATTCTCATCTTTGTGACCCATTTTCTATCTCCTTCCATCATCTAAGTCTTTCAACCTCTCATTACCCTAGAAAACATGGAAAGATCATAAAACTTACCTTAGATAGTGTATGAACAAGCCTTGAGTGGAAATACTTCTCTTGCACCAAAACCCTAGTTCACTTCCATTGGAATTCCTTGGCTTGGATGGACTTCAATGTGTTTCATACACTTGATTTTTGTTGGTTTGATGAAGTTGATCATCAATTTCTCTTGGATTATTGTATGGGAAGTGTGGAGAGTGTTCTAGAGAGTTCTTGAGATGAGGAGAGGAAAATGAAAAGATGGGAAACGAAAATAATGAACTTGGGTCGCTTATTTAAAACTCAAAATGCTGTCTCGACACATTTATACGGACACACATACGGTCCGTAAAATTTATACGGTCCGTTTGTGTGACCGTATAATGGTTCTAGCGGAGGCTCTTCTCTGGACAGGTTATACGGCCATATATACGGCCAGTATCTTTTATACGGTCCATATAGCGGACCGTACAATCCACAGTTTTCCGAATCTCGCTCTCGTCGACTCGTTTGATCCCCAATCCTTATGCAACCTTCTTAACACTTGTTTTGTCACGACCCAACCCCGTAGGCCGTGACTAGCGCCCGAACTGGGCACCCGTACGTACCAAAAGCCACAAATAATAACTCGGATATTTAGAAAAAATTTGGGCAGAGTTTCCTCTCGTTTTTCCTACTAACCAAAATTTACCTGCAAAGAAAATACCAACGAGAACCACGCGGGGCCAATATAGCCATTTACATATATATAGGCGAGCCGACAAGGCTGCGCGGTGATTAAACCGCCCGAACATACCATACGTGCATATAAGCGTACGGACATAACCACGCCGGACGTGTCTACGGACCCTAACACACGAACAGAATCAGAGAAGACGGGACGGGCCCCGCCGTACCCAAATGATCATATATACAGAACAACAGACAACAGAAGATATATACCAAAAGTATCAGCTCCGGATCAGAAAGGAGCTCTCCAGACAGCAGACCAATATCCTAAACTGGCGGCGTACCGTGCGGCGCGTCTGTACCTGTGGGCATGTAACACAGCCCCCGAAGACAGGGGGTCAGTACGAAAGTGTACCGAGTATGTAAAGCGGAAACATAACATACATAATAAAATAACCAGAGTCAGATGTATAAAATCGTAACGGACGGAGATACAGAAATAGAGCGGACAACGGATCCGTAACGAGTCGACTTACAGAGCGCGCGAATCATATTTGTCAAATTTAGGGAAAAGGGACCCAGGCATAATGCTCGATGCGGGGTTGAAGACGATTCGAAACCGGGTTCAAATGAACGCGAGTCGGCCGGACGAATACATCGAAAAAGAAAGCCCGCGGTTTTATACGACGAAATTTAAAAATTTGATCATAATCAAAAAAGCGTCCCGGGCCCCTTTTGTAAGGGACGCGGGCAACCCCCCTGGACGGGGCGGTGGGCGAAGCAGATCAAATGCCATCCCGGGCCCCCTCCCCTTTTTCACATAATCGATCAAACGATCGTATCGATACGACGATCCCCCCCCGCCTCCCAGGGCGCGGGAACAACAAAAGGCCGAATCACGGACCCGGCCCCGGGAAAAAAAGGGAGGCATCCAGAAAGACAAAGAGAAACCATATACCCTAGACCAACGACGGACTTAACAAACAAAAAGG
>NC_081343.1:32819191-32845605 GCF_029784015.1 Lycium ferocissimum | reverse complement strand
CGTTTTGTTAGTTTTATTTTATTTGACAAAGATGAAAGGCATGTTTGTTCTCAAAAAAAATTTCATTACGTACTTGTGTCATGTTTTGCGGGCCCAGTATGGTTATGAGTATTATGGGAGTCAGCGGGTTCGCTCGGCCTTAAGTAAGGGCCGGGTGCCCATCACACCCTGTCGGAAATTAGGGTGTGACAGTTTTAAACTTCAAATCCTCAAACTTCAGCTCAAGAACAACTCACTTCTTTAAAATCATTTCTTTTTGACAAAACAAGAAGCTAACAAGACCACACATCATGTTATAAGACCTTCAATCAAGTTTAGTAGTTTTAAAGTCAAAAATGACTTGCAAATCTACGTTTTCACACTCAAACTCATATAAGACATTCAAATTTTCAATGATTGCAATTAAACTTCAAACAAGACTCCAGGATTTATTTTTAGAAAAAACTTACTTATTTAAAACAAGTTTTAACATTCTTAGACACAGTCATGTAGTTCTAAATATATCAAGCTATTGAAACAAATAAACAGTCACCCAACAATGAAGGAAAGAAGTCCTTTTTGATACTTGTGACTAAATCAGGTTCAAAAGAAACATTTTTGGACTTACAGGTGTTTTCATTTAATAATATTTTCCTTTCAAACCTTCCAAATTGTTTTCCAATCTAACTCATAATTTCAAACCATTAAACAAAGTTTAAGGAGATATAAGGGCACAAACTAAGACAGATTTTCAACCAACTAATATTATTTAGCAAGAACATTAAAAGTAACTAACTTAGACCAAATATATCAACTCTACTTAACTTAGTATCAAGAATTCTAACCTAAGCTATCTTTTCTTCATTTTTATTAACTTAACCAACTCAAAATTACTTAACATTATCTAAGTTTAAGCTTCCTAAATCATTTTTCAATTTCAAATCACAAAAAGGGACACAGAATGCTCACTTAATTATTAAAATAGAATCAAACTATTATGTAATCATTTTTTCTAACTAATAAACATCACAAACAATAGATAATCATAATTTGAAATGAAAACAAGGATTGAAATGAGCATTTACCTTTTGTTGGGGCAATCTAAAGATCAAAAGGGGATTGATTCAAATCCAAGCAACAAAAACCCTTCTCAAATCCATAAAATCACCTTTTTCTTCTTATATTTTATATTCTTCTCTATATATTGTATTTTTGTATATATATATCAATTGTATAGCTAGTGTAGATGAAACAGAGTTTTTTTTTTTTTTTAGGGAGTGAAATCTGGACCTATAACTTGTTCTCAAACTTACTATTTATAGCACAAAATCTATAGGAATCCTAGGACAAAAATAGAAGGACACCTGGCCACTATCCCCCCCCCCCCCCCCCCCCCCAAATTCCCCAAAATTCGTACCCTCTCTATATTTCAAAATAAAATCAGATAGGACAAAATGAAATGCTAACTAATTGTACCCTAAATTTCAAATAAAATCCACAAAAATTAGATAAATACGAGCATAGTACAAATGCCAGCGTGAACCACGTATGTTGTGCAATCCTAACGGTACAATTGTACCAATTTTGTACCAAGAGGATAAAAATCCTCAAATTCGTACCCAGCCCTAACGAACCATCATGAAAATTACCCTAGGAGCCCATGTAATTGCGTGTGGCGCACAAGTTGTCAAAGGACTCGAGGTCCCGCCATGGCAACCACATTCATGGGCAACCCGAGCAACATCCATAAAAATGGCATAACTAGTGAAATTTTATAAAAAAAATTAAATGTAATTGAACCTGGAATTGACAAGAACAGGTTAAAAAGCATAAAAACCCTCTCAATTTCAGTCAAAACAACCACAAATCCACAGTGAATGGCAATCAAAACCTAGCCCTAAAGTCGCCTGAATAGAGAGAAGAGGAGTCGGGTGGAGGAAAATGAAGTGGGGGTGGCGGGGGGGATGAAAGTTTGTTTTATCAAACTTCTCCCCTTTTTTTTTTTTAAAAAAAAAAACAAATACACCTCCCCCATTTTTTAAAAATAACAAAATAAACCCCTCTGCTATTCAATTTAAAAAACTATATATTATAAATACGCTAATTACTAAGTAAAATAATTATTTAGGCTAATTAAAATTTAAAACTTGCAAATTCAAAATATTAGCTTTAAAACAAGCCTAATATTGACATAGTTCTGGCATTATTTTAAATGTGAAAAAATGAGGTCAAAATGGACCGTATTTCATACGTTGTTTAAGTTAACAATTTTTTTGGACTAGACGGTGCGGGATGAAAGTAAATAACTCGTATTTCTTATAATTTTCAATTTTTCAGGAAATAATAATTAAATGTCATTTTTGCAACTTTCTTGGGATTTTTGAAATTTTAATCTTTAAAGGGTGTACCTTTACTCCACCTTTGACTCGGGAAACTTGAAAACTAAAATACACATCTTACGAGGTGAAGATTAGGTGTCAACAGCGGGTAGACCACCGCTGGAGTGGTACCTTTCTGTCCTTCCTTGACTGCCTTTGCAACCCTCTACCGTCGAAGCGGGACCGCTATAGCAGTCTGAGAGACCGCTAAAGCGGAACCGCTGGGTTCAGAGACCTGAAACTCCTCCCCTGTTTTCAGCCTGTTTTCCCCTGTGTTTGCGCGATTTGACAAACCAGATAAAAATAGCAGCAAGACCAAACCATTAGTGAAAACAAGAAAGCCAAATAGTTCAACATTCAAAACAAAATATCTGAACATTAGCCAAAACAAGGCTAACTAAAACCAAAACGACATTATCCGAATAAAAGATGCAAACAAACCAAACCAACCCGGAAAAAGATTTTTTTTTTCAATAGCAAAGCCCGACATGGGCAACCAAAACACCATCATAATAAAAGGGGAAGGGGAGAGAGATCTCTAAGCCACCCGGCCGCTCGTGGCCCCTGCACCATTTGAAATACCAGTATCCTCTACTGATCTGTCTCTCATGCCACTCCCCTTGACCTGGCTCACAAATGAGTACCGATCAGAGTCATCCTCATCCTGCACAGGCATCTCCTCGCTGGGCTACATCTTTCCCCATAAGCCCTTAATATCTCTTCAAGCCCTCAAGTGAACCTTGTCGCGAGACTTGTTCTTGGCTTGCTCCTTCTAAAAATCAGTACAAAGCTGGACGTGGTCTGTGGCTAGAGAAGTGTAGATAGTCTGCAAAGTGGAGAGTGACTCACCCATCTCTTTCTGTGCCTCGAGATAGTCTTTAATACCAGCACTGGATGAACCCGCCTCCACCGAAGGCCTCGGCATACCCTGGAACATCCCCATCATCTCGTTAAAAGGAGTATCAATACGCTCAAACGGGCCCTGAACAGGGGCAGCCTCAGCTCCATTTCCACCTCCACCCGCACTAGCACTAGCACTCGTCCCTTCTGCAGTCTTTTTCTTCTTACGCTGGACAACAGTACCCTGGCCATACACCCGCAATGGATGGAAGTCAGCATCAGAATCCACCATGATATCATCGGGCCTCCTATGGACCCCAGCTTTCTTGCATAACGAAGTGATCAATGACGGGAGCAACAAACTCGACGCCCCAGACTTCATAAACTCCTTCCATTCTTCAATCACCTACGAACCTACATTCATAGGGACATCATCTAGGATGCAGGCAATTAGAAGGGCCCTGGGATAGGTCACGGAGGTGACATTTCTCGAAGGACGGATCCGGAGGGAGATGATGTTCAGCCACCTGTTGGCCTCAGCAGTAAATTTCTCACTCACTATCCCCACCCTGGACCTACCTCAGGTGATAGAAGCTCTATCCTCCTCATCCACTAACTTGGACACCAGCCACTCACCATTATCAGTAATATTCTTAGCCTCTGAAAACTCCACCGAAGGATCTCCACCTTGTACACCTGGTTTATTGTCTTAGTCCCCACCTTCACGGAGACCCCACGAATCATAATCCTTGGATCAGGCATATCCCAATCGACTGTAGGCAGCATGGCATAGAATTTTCTTACCCAATTCTCTTTACATCACCTGGGATCCCTAGCCAAACACATCCACTTTATTCTTTCCAACCTCTCCAAAAACTTGGGAGCACATTTCTCCACATTAGTTATGTCGAAACCCCTCTCCAACAGTAGGGGCATGCACCTCTGCTGTAAGAAATGATGCTCACATTGCGGATTAATGAAAATTTGATTGACGGGCACTTGCTCCTCTTGTTGTACCACGTGTTCGGCTTCTTGATTCTCAACCATTGTACCTGCGAGGAATAATTATGTTATGAGAATTCATGTACTAGGTAGAGGAAATCTAAAGCAATATTCTACGCTCTAAATCTTAGCGAAAACTGTGCAAAAAAAATTATTCTGGTGGTTGTTTTGTGCGAGGCACCATTGTAGCATCGGTCAATCGTCAGAAGCCGTGGCGGTAATGTGCCACCGCTCCAGTGCCCCTCGTCATTTTCCTCCAGACCGCTCCAGCGCCCACTTGAACGATGAAGAGGAACCGTTCCAGCGGTCCCTTGACCGTTGCAACGGTGTCGCCTTCCCCGACAGACTCAATTTTCCCATTTCTCCAAAGCCTTAAAAACTTGTTTTTATGAATAGATCAGGCAGATATCAGGTGTGCAAGATGTTTGCAACTCTTAGTACGTAAATTCTAGCCACAACAATCCCCCAATTTTGAGGGAATCCAACACCCAATTCAAACAAAAATGCTTCACTATGTTTAAGATTTTCGGTCCAAATCTATTCATTAACTATGCAACATTCAAGGTATATATGATTCTAACACTAAACTAGTTGCGATATTCGTCCTATCAATATCCCATAAACCTATCAACCAAAACCCAAAAATTCCAACTTTGGGGTTAACAAAACCCATTAATCAAGCATAAGGACCTAGAAATCCTATTTCATTGTTCTATTACAAGTTGAGAGGAGAAATTTCTTACCTTGAAAGTTGCAAATTAGGGTGTGGTTGGTGGTGGCTGTGAATGAACTTAGAAGCCCTTTTTTTTTTCCTTTTTCTTTGAGAGCAAATTGTGTAGTGTGACGTTGGGTTTAAGTTTAGGTTGAAGTGGGGGTTATTAAGGGGACTTATTTGGGGATAAAAGGGAGTTGGGAGGTTGTGTTAGGTTGGGAGGCAGAGAGGTAGTCGTGGGCAGAGGGGGAGAGTATTTGAGGGAATGGGAAGGGTTGGGAAGAGAAAAAGGCTTTTTTTTTCTTTCTGAAATCCTTTCCACCGCTCCAGCAGTCACCAGACCACTTCCACAATGCTGCTGATGCACTGATCTAGGCCGCTGAAGCGGTCACCCAGATTGTCAATACTCGTGATTCATTCCCTTTTGATTATGATCCGCGTTGGTGCCCCACCCTTGTGGTTGTTACCCGTAGACCTATGAATATAAAAATATTCATCTGACTCGTCTGAACTATTACCCTTGTGATTATTCTTCTAAAGGCTAGCAGCCAAGCCACCGTGATGCATATACCGTTGGAATTTAAATCGCGTATGGTGACCTTCATGATAAGTCTAGACAGCAATGGTAACACAACTTTCCGTGATAGAGTAAGTTGTTACAAGTCAAGTTCACCAAGTTCCATACCTGAGTGTGCTTTTCCATGCGCCTTGGTTCAACCTTCTCATTCGAGGACGAACGGTTGTTTAATTAGTATCTGATGTAACGACCCGTTTAGTCGTTACCGTAAAAATCCTAAAATATCCGCAAACATGATACCCTGGACCTTTCAGTTCGCTAATTATTTCTGATGGACATCTAGATTAGCGAGGCTCGTTGTGCATGAAGGTATCAAGACATCAAAATTTAGGTCGGGGACCCGGTCAAACTGCCCCAGCGCTGGCTGGACCGCTATAGCGGTCGTGCTCCAGCGATGATGATCCCGCTGAAGCACAGTTTGGGGTGTGGGTTCAGGCCACTGCAACGGCATGGATAGCGCTGAAGCGCTATCGCTACAGCGGTGACGCGCAGTAAAAATTCCCTATTTAAGTGCCATTTCGAGATTTGACCTCATTTTTCCAAACCCTAAAGAGTCTAGCCGCCTTTGGAGCATTTATGGAGCCAAAAATTATATCTTCTTGGAAAAGGTAATCCTTGTAACTTCTCCCATTCATCCCTCACATTAGTGATTCTATTAAAAAATCCCTCAGCTAGAAACCAAAAGATTAGGTAACCCAATTACCTAGACTTAGAAAGGAGAATTGGTTAGTTGTTCTTCATATGGATTTCATTGAATTTTTCCCTCTTGTTCATCACCCTAGAATGGTTACTAACTTTGTTTCTCATTTCCTTACAAGATTATAAATGGGTCTCTTCTAGGCATCTTGAAAATAGATTTCTCAAAGATAAGCTTTAAAATGGTAACTTTACCTAGCTAATGGCTTAAAATAGTTGACCCTTTTCACGAAAGGAGGTTGATAAATCACCTATTGTTGTTGTGAATATAATCTAGAGGTAGGCTAAGTTCCCAAATTTACCAATTCGAAGTCTTTTATCAGAGTTCTAACGGTGATTCCTATTTTGGGTCTCATAATGGTATCGATTTACTTTGTGCGGGTTACGATGTGGTGAACAAATTAAAGGTTCAATGGATGGTCGTGGAACCCGCTCAGCCTTGAGGTAGGTTATAGCTTTCCTTTTTGGTAGAATCGGGTTAGTTTCCCATATGCATGTATTAGAAGGAACGGAGAATACATGTGTTGGAGTTGGAGATTTGGTATGGATCCATAGGATGGTTTTGTTGTGTGATTTGTGTGTGTTCGGGCTTGTGGCCTGTATATTCCTTAGGATGTTTGAATTGGTTTCCTTGATTATCATTAGTTTCTATATGGCTTGGAAAGAGTGGTTGATTCATACTTTTCTATAGTTTGAGTGAGAATTTCTGTAAGATGTGCCTAGATTGTGTTGTACTATGCTATTATAGTGGACCTAATCGATATTGGGTGGATAAAATGTACTAATGATTATGTATTAATTCTAGATTGGTAGTAGTATTTTCATGGAAGTAGAAAGTGAAATTATCCTATAGTAATGATGGATAGGCAGAAAAAAAAGAAAAGCGGTAATATTATGTTGTGACTTATTTGTCCTATTGTGTGGGCTTGATGCCACATGTTGTTAGTAGATATTGGAATATGTTGTTCCTTTTTGAATTGTGATACTGTAGTATCTTATGGCTTGGCATTGATACGAGGATAGAGTTATATATGATTTGTGCAGTTTTCATGATATTTTTGGTGTACCCATATTAGTACTTGTGACACTGATATATTGTTGGCATACCCCTTCGTTGGTACTTGTGATATTGATCTGATTATTGATGTTGATACATACATTGCACGCACTCTCATGATATACTGTTGATACATTGTTGGTACTTGATGAAACACTGTGATGAACTGGGCTGGGCTTTCACATGAGAGTGACGTGAGAGTCCGATATCTGATGTTAGTCCCTGAATCGTGGATTGAGTGAGTGCATGGACTCCGCGGGTCCTTTAGGGTGGTGCTGGTGAGAACTCCCGTGCACAAAGATTCGGGTCTCGTCTGTACATTGGGCAAAGATCTGGGACGAGTAGCACTTAGACTTCGTGAGTCACCTTGGGTTGTGCTATCGAGATGTCGATATTTTCGTCCGGAGTACATGTGTACACAGCATTTGCATGGCATTGCATTGCATTTATACAGTATTGCATTGCATTGCATCACGACTTATATTGAGATGATTTGGTGTTTTTACTTGCGATGTTGAATTCGGATTGGACTCATAGGAACTTGGCATAATTGGGTTTAGATGTTCTACTTAGGCGATAACGTGTACTTGATTACGATTATGGTTGCGTTATACTTGTTAATTTATCTCTTAGATCGTTCGTGGAATCAGTTATATGTTAGGTTTGCCAATGGATGTAGGATAAGGAATACCTTAATGATGAGTAGACTCGTGTACTAAGAACGAATGGCTTAATGGTATATGAATAGCGTAATACTATTGTGAAATTGATTGGTAGAGGGTTTGCACGATTTAAGAGTCTTGATGTTATAACGTGTGGTAATTAGATGTATGGTATTGATCTAGCTTATCATGCTTGTTTCTGAATTCTTTTACTGGTATGTGTTTCTAACCATTGTCGGTCTATGATGCTTACTCAGTACGCGTTGATTGTACTGATACTGCTCTTGCTACATCCCTTTTGGGGTGTAGAGTATTTCAGGTGATTGATTGCGATACGTTGGGAGATGCACAATACCTATCTTGAAGATCCCCTCCCACCTCATTCCGGGATGGAAGATTAGTCTTAGAGTTGTATTCCATTTTGAAATTTACATTAGTCGCTCTTGTACTATTCTAGACTAGGTCGTGGGATTTGAAATGAGTCATGTAATTATTTAACTGTTGTAATCTTTTTCAAATCTTGAGTCTATTTAATAAATGATTTTCGCTGTTAATTATATATTCACTGGATTAAATGAATTGGCTTTATTGATTGATGTTTTGTTTAATTGAGCGTTCGCCTACCGAGGAGGGAAAGGTAAGTGCCCGCGCGATCCTAAATTGGGTCTAGACATATCTTATGTGAATTAGTGATGTAAGTTTGACTTAGGTAAACCTTTTTTCCCATAAAAGAGGTGAAATAGCAATAATCAAGAATCTAGAATGATTATTTTAGAAATGTCGATTTTACCCCTATGACCCCTATTTCCTCAATTGTTGCTTACTCGAATGTATCCATCGTTCTTAGACCTCTCGGATGTACAAATTCCCTATAAAGATGGAAGATGGAATCCAAATGGATGTTCGCACACCTGTTTGGCCTTGAGGTAGGTTACGGCTTTCTTCTCTTGGTGGACTCCAGCTAGACTTTCATATATAAGTGTTAGATGAAACAGAGAATGCATGTATAGGATCTTGGAGATGGGGTTGGATACTTAGATTGATAATGTATAGGAGGTAGCGGTTATCATGTAATACTAGTATAGTTGTGGGTTTATAATTATCCTATGGTGAGACTTTGATTAGCGAGGCATGTATTTAGACGATATTGTCAGAGAATGCATGTAAACCTTTGGGATATTGTTGGTGTATCCTTTCTCTGTATCCTTTTTTAGATGAGGATTGTGATTCTATTGCGGCTTAGTGTGTATCCTTTTTATTGATATTATTGGTGTGCCTATGTGTGGTACCGTTGAGATTGATTTGATTATTGACATGGAATTCATACATTGCATGCATTTTCATCCTTCATGATATACTGTTGATACAATGATGATATACAAGGAAACACTGTTATGAGCTGGGCTCAGTTGGATGACAGTGACGTGAGGACTGATGTCCAGTATTTATCCCAAAATCGAGGTATGAGTGTTAGTAGAGATTGCCAAGATCTTTGCCGGAATCGTGAGGATTGGTACATGGACCTAGCAGGTCCCCCATAGGTTGTGCTGCCGAGATATGATGTTCCATCATCGGAGTACATGTGTATTGGTGCATATGCATTGCATCCATATTTCATACTTTATTACATTGCATTGTACCTTTGGCTTCTTGTGATACCAATGTGATATACTAGTTCAAATGATTATACTGAGACTTGGCATAGTTGGGTTTAGATGTTGTAACATAAGTGATGACTTGTGGTGATATAATTGTGATGTACTGAATCAGATTAAGCCATAGTTGGGATTAGTTGCTATAATCATAGGCTGTGACCTTAGATCGGGAAAGCGTGGTGCTAGGTGACCTTAATATGAAGGTGTATGATTTGGTAGGTTGGGTGATTAGTGAACACTAGAATGACGGGAGAACCTTCCTTAAAACACGAGTGAATTTTGTAATGATAGTTGATTAGTGATAGTTGAGCATTTTTGCCTATTGTATGTTATATGTACCATAAGGCAAATGGTAATGTAGTAAGCAAACGAATCCCATAGGATGAGTTAATGCAAATAAGAACCTTATATTTGTTGAGGCGAGTGGTAGGTAATGTGTCCTGTTGTAACGACACTTCCGGTCGTTATGGGAAATGTAGGATACCCCACCAAATAGAACCTTTCCAAGGGTAGAACGAGCCAGTAGAAACTCAATCGTGTGAGCTTATGAGCTGAAACTTGACCTGTTTGTGGCTGTTGTTTGATTTTATTGAGTCCGTCGGGGGTGACGTAGGAAATCAGAACTCCGTTGGGAATTCTGAGGAAACGGGTGGATTCATAGGACGTCTTTATGTATATGTACATGTTTATTTTGTGTTTTTGGGGCCTTGAATGAAATGTTGGGTGCTAGGGGGAAAAACTGGAAAACAATCAAGCTTACTGCCCAAATGGGACAGCTGTGGCGGTGGAAGTGCCGCTGCGGCGGTACCGCTATAGCGGCGGGTGGACCGCTTCTAGCGGCCATCCATTTTCTCGGCGGCCACTGTGGCGGGCGGTTGACCGCTATAGTGGTGAATAGACCGCCATAGCGGTGCAGCGGATCCTCTTGTTCCGCCATAGCTATCATTTGACCGCTATAGCGGGACCGCTGTAGCAGTGAAACGATCGCTGGAGCGGTCGATGGAAAACAGTAGCCCAATTTTATAACACTTAGTCTCCCATTCTTTATTCATAAAACACCAACACAGTTCCTAACAAGCACCTAGGGCGAAATTCCAAGCTAGGGCAAGAAACTCTTGAGAGGTAAGTTTCATCAATTCCTTTCTATCATTCCATTCTCCTTCATAATTGCCATTCCCTTTGTGGGTCTTTAATGGTGAAATTGAAATAGAAACCCTAGAAATTAATAAACCTTCTAAACTTAATGGGTTATGGTTAGTATTACTTATGTTAGACCCCGTATTTTTATACCACGGATTATTCGTAAGTAAATCAACATAAATCCAATGACAAGATTATAGTTGGATATGAGACAAGGATTTTAATCCCTGATTTTAGTAAGTGCACGACTTGCTTGCAATTTTATTTGGTATGGAAATATTAATGGAAATTTGAGATTAATTTACCATGATTAGATTATTAAGTCATTAGTGGGATCAAGTGGGCCCACAACACATGGCAATTTGATTGGTGGTTGAATAAAAAGTTGACACATGTCCACTTTGTAAAGATGATATATAAGCATAAGTGGATGACTAAGTCATCACTTATACCACAAATTAATCTTGCAAGTTAGGTCTTGGTGAGAGAAGCTCTCAACTTAAAGAGAGAGAAGTTCGCCACTTTGTTCACGGGCGGCGCCACTATTCACGGGCACTGTTCACGGCGCCACTGTTCACGGCCAGCCCATTTTTTCCCCCTTCTACACAATTAATTGGAGAGATTTCAAGATCAAGAGGTGGAAAAATATGGAGGTCATGGCTTTCTTGAAGACATTACATGGTGAAAATTAGAGCTTGTCTCTAAGGTAAGATTTAATTCTTTTCTACATGTTTTGGAGGTAGTTTAGACTTGTATAGCTTGGTAGATGTGTGTTAAATACAAAAGGGTTATGTATGTTGATGTTGAATTATAAATTGAGCCGTGTAAGGGGGTGTTTTCGAGTAAGAATGATGAATTGATTTTAGTAGCATTATGGAGGAATTAAATGGTTAAATTTAAAGTTGTGTTGTTTTATGGACATGTTGTTATCCTTGCTTTGAATTGAAAGGATTGAGGGTATGATTATGTTCATATGATTATTGTTGTTGTTATCATGGATTATGTGATGAGAATGAAGGAATTTAATGGTTAGAGTTGGAGTTAAATTTGTTGTGGGTTGTTGTAGGGATTAAAATGATAATAATGTGATTTACTTGCATATGGATAGATGATGTAGTTGTGGTGTAGCTGCTGTAGTATTTCATTAAATTTGCTGAAAAGATTGCATTGAATAAGGTATAAGAAGTGTATATGGGCTGCTTGGTGTATTGTAAGTGTTCGTTAGAATTTCGGGCATCGCTATGTTATAGTTGGGGCTGTTTTGATATGTTGTTGTTCTTGTTGAAATAAAAGAATTGAAGATATGGTTGTGTCCATATGTTATTGTTGGTATTTATTGTCAACGGAGAACAATTGAAAATTCGGATAGGCGAATATATAAGGGAAATCTTTGCCGAAATTTACGTAGACAAGTGCTAGTTGGGATTTAAAATTCTAAGTACTAGTAGCTAATTTATGGGTAATTGATAATATTATTGTAGATATTGGAGAGACCGAGACTTGATTCGGAAATTGATTAGCGAGCGATCGAGGTATGTAAAGCCTATCGTTCCTTCTTTCTGACATGATGTTGTTTTGGGAGAAACAAAATGTATATGTATGCTTATAAAAAAAAAAGGATCCTATTCTTGAAGCCACTAGGATGGCTAACATCTTTGACCTCCATAAGCTATTCCATATGGCTGGGTACATATTTTATGATGTTCAAATATTCTATTTATTATGTTCTAGATGTTGTTCGAAAGAAAACGAGAAGACTAAAGCCTTTGATGAATATTTCGATATGAAAATATGGTCTTAAAGTCCCCATTTGATTTGATCCATAATGTTATCCGCAAGTTTATTAGGATGAATATGTGATCCACAATGATGTCCGAAAAATATTTGATATGGCCAAAGTTTGGATATGTATATTTTGTATATGCGCGTATGATTCTAAAGCTCCCTTTGAAGTGCTCCATAATGTTATTTGAAATCTTCTCAATATAAATGGTACTCGAATTTCTAAATACGACTTATGAAATATTTTCGAAGATTCGTATTTCGAAAGTTTGTGACTCTCTTATACTAATTCCAATTGACCCGAATTTTATTTTGAGCCTTCAGATGTCTGTGAAAATATTTGGCTATTGAGTTTGAAAGAAATTTATTTATTTATATGCATATGGTTTCCGCACTACTCTGCTCGTGCCCACTACTATGATATCGTTCGCCGGTTCCCGGGCCGGTTCTGTTGTCGTGTGCATTATGATATACTCCGATGTTATGTTGTGTTCATGGTTCACCGAGTCCCTCGCTCGAGGGCCGGGTTCCACTCATATTTGGTGTGATGTTGTGTATGGCGATATGCTGTGTATGATATGTGACGGAGATTCGGAGATTTGAAACTTTTTACGGTGTTATCTTGTGTCATGGCGCCATCGACAGCGGGCAACCATATTTCTGTGCCCTATGCATGATTTATATTTTGAAGTAACATTTTGATATTTTGGAAATGCATTTACTTTACTCCCGTACCTCTATTTCGATTTGATCTCGGTTGTATATTACATTTTCTGCTTTGCATACTCAGTACATATTTCGTACTAACCCCCTTTCTTCGGGGGGGCTGCGTTTCATGCCCGCAGGTACAGACGCATAGTTTGGTGATCCACCTATTTAGGACACCCTCTTCTGCTAATTGGAGTGCTCCTCTCATTCCGGAGCTTATATTTTTGGTATATATATTCGTCCGTTACATTGTATATATTTGTTCATGGGTACGGCGGGGCCCTGTCCTGTCATATGATTCCGTTTGTCTGTTTAGAGGTCGTGAACATGTTTTGTGGGTTGTGCCTACTTCCGTACGATTGTGTTTGTATATGTTGTGTTTGGGCGATTCCGTTACGCGCGGCGACCTCGTCGGCCCGCATATGTATATATGTTGTTCCATTGGCCCCGCGTGGCCTTCGTTGGTATTTTAATGCGCGGGGTTATTTTGGATAGTCCGTAAAACAAAGAAAACTCGCCGAAATTTTTACGGAATATAAATTTGGAACACGGCACCTTGTCGCTCGTTATATACTTGGATGCGTTTGATATACCTTGTGATAGCGCTGATAGGTGTGTTTGGGTGCCCAGATCGGGCACTAGTCACGGCCTACGGTGTTGGGTCGTGACAACTTAGTTATCATCTAAAAGATTGGGTTAGTTTCTCTTAATCATGAATTGAGCACTTAGAGCTATAAACTAAGTGAATTGAGACCTAGGGTTCTATAAAAATGGTGTCTTGACCATAAAAACTGCTTGTAGTGGGAATGTTGACAGAATTTTGTTATAAATTGATGATTAATGATTACTAAGGCCCTTGATAGGTTGCTTAACACCTAGAAAATCATCCACCCCTTGGAATGGAATAAAGGGAAGGGTATTCTTGAATTGGTACTTGTGTTTTGAGTAATTGTGACTCATTGCCTTCTATTTCTAGACTTAGAGCGTTCTGAGGCTTTAAGGAAAGGAAAAGCTATAGCGGACTGACTTGCGTTGTTCCAGCTCTACATTGAGGTAGGTTACGGTCTACTTGAGTTAGACTTTGGTTAGTTGATTGTATGTTTTGTGAATTCTTTAGGAGAAAGCATATCTAGTTTTCATGCATGATATTGTGTGGCTAAACTCCTATGTGAATGTGATTGAGTGATTGTGTAGGTTTCGTGCCACTATTCCTGCGTGTTATAACTGCAGTGGATATGTTAGGATGAGAAGCTAATATGATCTTCTCGACGATACTGTGACATGAAATGATGATTTGGGTATTAATAATGAGAAGGTAAGAAACACTGTTCTTTGAAGAGGTATGGAAAGGCACTCATGTGACCTAAATTATGGGCTCGTGGTCCGAGGTTATTTTAAAAAATGAGAGGCACGTTGATATGTCCCGCGTCCGAGGTTCGTTTCAGAGTGAAAGTTTGTTAACTTGCGTGTTTATTCTAATGATTTTATGAAATATGCATGATACTAATCTTGGTCGGCCTATGATATCTACTGGTACATAGTGTTTGTCTTGATCTTTGCACTTCTTTGCGTTCTTTTGAGTGCAGATTGTGATACAAAGATTGCTACCGGCCCTCACATCTAGTGTGGAGGACGTCTGCTGATAGATTTAGGGTGAGCCTCTTCCCATGCCAGGCCTCCTGAAGATCTTCTTCTTATGATGTCTTTTATTATTCTGGACATTATAGATATTTATTAGTGAGATTTCATTCCTTAGACATGTTTTAGATTAGGTTCCTGTACGATGACTTTCGAATTTTGGGGATTCTATAATAGTTAGAACTTTCGCATTTATTTGATGTTTGAATGAGTAATAACTGATTAACTTGGTTAATATAAAATCGGAATTGGTTAAATAGATGACTTGTGTGTTAGTTCGCCTACTAAGATTTGGTTGGGTGCCAATCATGGCGGGTTGGGTTGTGACAACTATTGACTTAGTTTTGCCTACCATGCTTATTTGTAGACTCTAATACCGTTATGTTATTCTAAACATTATCGGCCTATGATGCTTACCAGTAATAGTGTTGTACCGATACTACTCTTGCTACATCCCTTCTGAGAGGTGTAGAGTTTTTCAGGATATTGATTGATTGGAGTTTTTCGGAAGATGCACGGTGCCTATCTCAAAGGCCTCCATCATTCTCGCTCATAGATGGAGGTTGAGTCCTTATATTTATTATTGTATTCAGTCTTATGTATTAGTCGCTCTTATACTAGTCTAGACCAGGTCATGGGAAATGAGTCAGTGTTGTTAAAAGTTGTTGTAACAATTCCGCTATTTTGTCTATATTTAATGGTTTTATTTCTGCATTGTGATTGTGTTATAATTTGGAGATTAATGAACCTTATTCTTGCTGCAAATGATTTTGTTTTGGGTTAAGGGTTCGCCTATCGAGGTGGACATGATAGGTGCCCGCGATCCTAAAATGGGTCATGACACATTGATTCCATTAGGTCTGGAGTGCTAGTTTTGACTTAGTGGGACTGTTGGTTCGGGTCCCGATGCATTCAGGTGTGATTTGGATCGTTGGTTGAAAATCTAGTATTTTAAAGAGTTGGAGTTGACCTTGGTCAAGACAGGGTCAAGCTGACCTCTTTTGGGAATTCTGAGTGCGCGAGCAGGTTTGTAGCATATTTTATGATTGAAATGCATATATTTATGGTTTGTGTCCGGGAGCTTCCGAATGAGTTTCAGGTGTTGAATCGAAGACTGGAAGAAATTGTAGAAAAATCTGGTTTTCTGGTGTATTTGGGGGCTCGCAATCGTGATGAATAAAAAATTTTAGATTTAAAAAAAATTGCCTTCGCGATCTCGACTGCCGATCGCCACTGGAAATTTCGATTGCGATAAAGAAAAATGCCTGGACAGTGTTTTAATAACCAAAACGGGATTAGAGTGTTTTGGGTCTATTTTGAGTTCTAGTGCTCGATTTGAGGCGATTTTGGTGGCTAAATTATCGTCTTCAAAAGGGGTTAAGTATATAACCTTTATTTTGGTGTTTTCACATGATTATTTTCACTGGTTATCAATATTATCCGTGTTTGGGTTGTAGAAATTGGGGGTTTTGAGGTGTAAAGTTGGGAAATGATAAATTATTGATTTGAGGGTCAATTCGTCTAGGCAAATCAATTTTACAATAAAATTCCAATTTTGCCCTTATGGGCTCGGGGTTATCTTTTTGGGTTCGCTTTCGGGTTCCGAAATAAAGTATAGCAATATGGGTGTCGTTGGACTCGTCTAACCTCATAGAATACTATTATTATTAGATTGAAATCATTTGGAGAATTTAGATGAGGTAGAGCTTTTGAACGGCTTAATCTTCGCTCGGATCGAGATTGTGATCAATTGGAGGCATTGACAAAGGGCAATCTATTCGTGAGCTATAGGACTTTAAATCTAAGGCAAGTTGAGACTTACTAGACCCTTTATATAGTGTTTTGTGTTGGTTAATTTAATAAAAGGGGTAATGGGAAATTGGGGGCCCCGTACTCGTGAGGTGATGAGCACTTGAGCGGGTACCGGTGTACTTATATGGGCAATTAAAACATGAAATAAACATGCAAAGTAAAAAAGATTATGTGTTTAGCCTTCGGGCCATGAAGATGGTGGATAAATCCATTAGGTTGGTATGATTGTTGTTTATTTGGGCTATGAAGGCCATAGTTGATTGAATACTTGTGATTATTGACTTGATTTGCATTCATCACTCCACATCTCGTCTAAACTATGAAAAGGGCATATATACTTGATATTATGCATTTGCATGGTGTACGCATATCTATTCATACTTTCATAATATTATTGACATTTGATTAATGAGATGTAAGAAAGGGGCCTGGGAGGCCGGATATTGGATATGGTACATGGACGAAGTTGTAATGACTCGCCTGGTCGCTATTGGACCTTTCGCAGCCTGCGTATAAAAATCAACTGTATCGTCATAAGATTGGTCCACGGGGGGAGTTTTAAGTGTAATATTTACTCATAGTTGAATTAGATGAGAGTCAAAGAGTTGTTGGCCTGGGGGAGGGATAGGAGAGCGCACAGCGAGCCTGCACGCGGACGACCGATCCGGCTAACGAGCGTATGTGAACCAGAACCGGCGTTTAATGGCCTCATTTCGGGATTTAAACCCTTTTGTCCACAAAACCCCTCTTCGAAGCCGTCATTATGGTATCCCCTGAGTAAAACAATTGATGACTAGGGAAAAGTAGCCCTCAAACATCCTTCGCGTTATCTCCCTTAAAGATTTCCCTATCACCGCTTCCGGTTCAAAGACGGGATGGTGGATATTCCATGAACATTCATGAAAGCTGCTCGGCAACGAGGTAGGTTAGAGTTTACTTGAGTTAGACTTTGATTAGGAAATCATATATATGCTATAGAATTGATGTGAGAAAGCATGATTAGGTCTTCTGACACGGAGTTCGGATGAATATTGTTTAGGTTAGGATAAATGTTGATTTCTGAGGGCATAGTGCCATTAAGTGAATAAGTGAACCAAGATGCGTAGTAATATGCCATAAAAGGGAAGCAAAGTAGAGAATATAGGCTGTTATTGATCTAGTTAGAGGGTGGGGTTTGTGCAATTACCGAGTCGACCATAATGGAGTCTTGTTATACCATGGGTGGGAGCAACCTGTTGCAAAATTGCAGGTATCCTCATTGAGTATTCATGTTGTCGTTATTCTATGTACTGAGCAGTAAATATTTACTTCCTTGTTGATTCGGAGTGATTCCTTATTTACGTTATTGGCGAGTCGAGTCTAAGTCTTGGCATAGCCGTTGTATGATGACGTGTATTCTTATTTTATGTATCTTCATGGAGCATTCACATTGTTAGGAGGTTGATTTCTTGAGTCCTGATATGATTTATGACATGGTGATTTATGTTCCCTGATATTGATTTATTGATTGTTCACATTCCTTAATTGATTGTGGAACAGAAATACATTATGATGAGAAATATAATATAAATATAAAAGGG
Organism: Lycium ferocissimum; assembly: GCF_029784015.1. Taxonomy (NCBI): domain Eukaryota; kingdom Viridiplantae; phylum Streptophyta; class Magnoliopsida; order Solanales; family Solanaceae; genus Lycium; species Lycium ferocissimum. The sequence continues at coordinate 32,827,387 of NC_081343.1, read as the reverse complement.
CACATTTTATAGGGGGTGAGGATGTGGCCTAGTTATGGGCTCGTGAACCGAGGTCAGTTCAAAAGCGAGTGGTACATGGACACCATGGATCCCCTCCAGGTCATGGCTATTTGGGCAAACATTACCATTTAGCATTTGTATATGATACACTCAAATTACACCTTTTAATAGCGTAAAGCGGATGATGTCAAATATAGTAACCCAACAAGGTTGGGGCCGAATCCCATAGAGAATATGGTGTGAAAAGTTTACTAAACAAGTATTATACTAATCTTGCAGTCCTGGTGTATTCCAGAAAAAGGGTTTTATAAGAGTTCTGGTTTGTGGACCAATTTAGAGTGACTAGTAATTTAGAGTTGTACATATATAGGTAAAAAGAACCAAGGTTATGTCCCCGTTAGATTAAGTGTATGATTATGGGTCTTGATCATGATATACTGCTAATGGATCGTTGTATGAATGCACTTAACCTCTATGTGAATCTAGACTATTTCCCAGTAAGAAAAGACTATTTCTTTCTATACTTTTCCCAAAGATAAGAAAGTATGCATGAAGAACGGTAAATTATGCCAAGTAAATTCCTCTTATTCCTAAGTGAATTTATTAAACAAGGTTTAAAACCTTGAGTTCTTGTTATTTGTTCTTACCAAACCCTACTTATTTTCCCAAATAAATCAAAGTTTATGGCTTTAGCTAATGTTTTCAACCACTAACTATATGATTAAAACGAAGAACAAACAAACCCTAACAATCCATTATGCGTATATCAATCACAATCCGCAATCACACAACACCCATCCATGGGTTCACAACCTTAGTAAATAAATTTAGCTACTCATAGAAGAAGAAGAACAATAATAAATAATTGAGATCATAATGCTTACGAATGATTGATTGGAATTGACGAGAAAATAATTGCAATTGTTTGTAATTCCATAAAGACTTCAGAAACTATGATTATTCAATGCTAAGGAATTAAAACTGAAATCTGGTGAATTGTGGCCTACAAGAAACTTACATCAGGTATGTATAATAGTCTAAGTCGTGAAAAACATGTTGACAAAACTTTCCCTGTCGGATCAACATACGGACCGTAAATATTATACGGACGTAAAACCTGCATTTCTCGTCCGTAAAATCCCCTTCTGCTTCCCAGATTTATGCTCCCTTTTGACGGACCGTAAATATTTTACGGTCCGTATAACTGGTCCGTAAATTCTTCTTTCAGTTGAGACTTCCTGTCAATGATATACGGTGGGATTTACGGACCGTAAATAGTATACGGTCCGTACTTTCTTCCGTGAATTTCTTCTCCAGGTGAGACTTCTCTGCCACTGATCTACGATTGAATTGACGACCCGTAAATATTACACAGTCTGTCTTTTTGCTCCGTAACATCCCAGCTTCAGTTTACTTTTCTTTCTTGAACATCTTTTTAAGCCATTTTCATGACTTTCGCCACAAACACGATAAATACCTGTAACATAACACAAACACATCAAAAGACCCAAACTTGCTTGAAAAACAAGTAAAACTCGCCGTCAAAAAGCATCAAATGTGTCGGAATTTCGCGACACATCAACACCCCCAACTTAAAGTCTTTGCTTGTCCTCAAGCAAGTCACACAACACAAACGACTCAACTAACATAGATACAAATAGAATAACAATGTCTACAATGGTTTTGATTAAGAACTACTAGCTTGCATTATTTCCCATGCCTGACCCTGTCAATTCACTACTAAAAAAACGGGAAAAACCGACGACGAAAACCGACGGACTGCGTCGGTTTTTTCAATGAAATCGACGGGAAACCGACCCTTTACGGTCCGTCGGTTTACATAGCCTCGCTTTTTGAAAACCGACGGACCACGTCGGTTTTTTCCGACGGAATTTGCGTCGGTTACGTGGTCCGTCGGATTTTATACAATAATTAAAAAAAATTAAAAAAATCGAGGGACAGAGTCGGTTTTTTTAATTTCTGATTTATTATGTTATATATAAAAAAAAAAAATTATGGAAAAACCGACGCACGACGTCGGTTTTTTATTAAATTTTTTTTATTTTAAATACAAAATCGACACAGTACGTCGGTTTTTTTTATAAAATTTGAGAATTATTTTCCAGAAAACCGACGGACTGAGTCGATTTTCTGGAAAATTTCCAAAATTAATTTCCAGAAAACCGACGGACTGCGTCGGTTTTCTGGAAAATTTCCAGCATTCAATTCCTGCATTTTCTGCAGCCACACCTGCACAGAAATCAGTACCAAAAGCAGCTCAAAACTAGCATTAAAATGCTTCAAATCAATTCTAAAAGAGCTACAACACATAAAATCACCCTAAGTAATAGTAAAACACATCAAACACTATCTAAACACATCAAATACGATCTAAATAGACCTTCAAAGTTCAGAAATATTTAAATGTCCAACCAAAAGTACCATTAACTAGTTTTAACTTAATAATTCTAACATAACTTAATAATTCTAACTTTGAAAAGCACAATTCCAACCAATTCTAAAAATTGAAAAGTAAATCTAGAGAAATAAAATCTACATTTTAGTATTGAGGTTATAGAAATACTATAACTTGACAATTCTAACTTTGAAAAACACAATTCCAACCAAATCTAACTTTGAATTCTCAATAACAATTCTAACTTTAATAACTTATGGATTCTAACTTTAATTCTAAAAATTGAAAAGTAAATCTAGTCAAATAAAGTCTACATTTTAGTTTTGAGATAATAAAAATATTATAACTTAATAATTCTAACATAACTTAATAATTCTAACTTTGAAAAGCACAATTCCAATCAATTCTAAAAATTGAAAAGTAAATTTAGAGAAATAAAATCTACATTTTAGTATTGAGGTTATAGAAATACTATAACTTAACAATTCTAACTTTGAAAAACACAATCCCAACCAATTCTAACTTTGAATTCTCAATAACAATTCTAACTTTAATAACTTATGGATTCTAACTTTAATTCTAAAAATTAAAAAGTAAATCTAGTCAAATAAAGTCTACATTTTAGTTTTGAGGTTATAGAAATATTATAACTTAATAATTCTAACATAACTTAATAATTCTAACTTTGAAAAGCACAATTCCAACCAATTCTAAAAATTAAAAAGTAAATCTAGAGAAATAAAATCTACATTTTAGTATTGAGGTTATAGAAATACTATAACTTAACAATTCTAACTTTGAAAAGCACAATCTCAACCAATTCTAACTTTGAATTCTCAATAACAATTCTAACTTAATAACTTATGGATTCTAACTTTAATTCTAAAAATTAAAAAGTAAATCTAGTCAAATAAAGTCTACATATTAGTTTTGAGGTTATAGAAATATTATAACTTAATAATTCTAACATAACTTAATAATTCTAACTTTAAAAGCACAATTCCAATCAATTCTGAAAATTGAAAAGTAAATCTAGAGAAATAAAATCTACATTTTAGTATTGAGGTTATAGAAATACTATAACTTAACAATTCTAACTTTGAAAAACACAATCTCAACCAATTCTAACTTTGAATTCTCAATAACAATTCTAACTTAATAACTTATGGATTCTAACTTTAATTCTAAAAATTAAAAAGTAAATCTAGTCAAATAAAGTCTACATATTAGTTTTGAGGTTATAGAAATATTATAACTTAATAATTCTAACATAACTTAATAATTCTAACTTTAAAAAGCACAATTCCAATCAATTAAAAATTGAAAAGTAAATCTAGAGAAATAAAATCTACATTTTAGTATTGAGGTTATAGAAATACTATAACTTAACAATTCTAACTTTGAAAAACACAATCTCAACCAATTCTAACTTTGAATTCTCAATAACAATTCTAACTTAATAACTTATGGATTCTAACTTTAATTCTAAAAATTAAAAAGTAAATCTTGTCAAATAAAGTCTACATATTAGTTTTGAGGTTATAGAAATATTATAACTTAATAATTCTAACATAACTTAATAATTCTAACTTTAAAAAGCACAATTCCAACCAATTCTAAAAATTGAAAAGTAAATCTAGAGAAATAAAATCTACATTTTAGTATTGATGTTATAGAAATACTATAACTTAACAATTCTAACTTTGAAAAGTACAATTCCAACCAATTTTAACTTTAGAATGATCAATAACAATTCTATAACTTATGGAATTCTAACAAAAAGCACAATCCAAAAAAAAAAAAAAAAAAAAAAAAGACTAGTCAAATAATTAAAGTATACATGTTTGCACATATTCAACATCAATAATATTACAAAGAATGATAACTAAGCTAACACAAATACATTGACAAAGAACATGAAATATAGCACAATCTCAAGCAAAAAAAAAAAAATGACAACTAAATTAGTCAAATAAAGTTTACATTTTTTCACAAATTCAACATTAATAACATTGCAAATGATGTTTAACAAAGCTAAATAGACTAGCATTAGGCCTAAAATCTACAAATAAAACTAAAATTAAAAGAATTTTAAATGCCCTAATTTAAGAGAAACTAACCTCAATTTATTAACTTCAAAATGGGTTTGCGGTAGGCGGGAACGGGCGCCCGACGGCGGCGGCCCAGGGCGGCGGAAAAATGTACGGCGGCGGCGGCGGGGAGGGGGGCGGCGGGTAGGGTTTGGGGGAATGGGGGTTTTAATTTGGAAGAGGGAGCAAAAATGAGTATGAAACCCGTCTGCTATGAATTTAAAGAAAAACCGACGGATAAAACCGACCCTGTCCGTCGGTTTTTCCCGCACGTTGACGATTTGACCCAAAAATTAAAAAAAAAAAAAAAGAGAAACCGACCCTGTCCGTCGGTTTCCTAAAAAAAAAATTGTTTATTATTTTAAAAAACAAAAAAATTGAATGGCATATTATTTAAAATATTTTTTAAAAATAAAACCGACGTCGTCCGTCGGTTTTATATTAATTATTATTAATTTTATTTTAATAAAACCGACGTGGGACGTCGGTTTTTTTTTTATGGATTTATAATTTCAAAATTTTGCGGAAAAAACCGACGTTGTCCGTCGGTTTTTTAATTAAAAAAATAAAAAAACATTAGAAATACACAAAACCGACGCACGGAGTCGGTTTTCCATCGGTTTTTCAAAGTGACGCAGTCCGTCGATTTTTTGTCCGTCGAATTTTGCCAGTTTTTTAGTAGTGATTTAAAACAGTTCAACTCAGATGTATGATCCAAAACACCTCATGACTAGCAATGAAGTTTCCATAAATGACAGCAAGTTATTGGAACTACTGATGCACGCTCAAACGCTACTTTTGGGTAAGTATTCAATGTTGCTCAACCTTCATGCCCTCACACAGACCAAAGAATGTCCCACACACATATATACAAAGAATTTAGGACGAAGACGAAAGAGAGAAGAAACACTCACACTCACAAAGACGTTCACACACTACAAATGCACATACCATATGCTTGCCCTTAATTTCAATGCCTTAACTTTGGACGGTTCAGCCGTGATCACACTAGGACTTGTTCTCGGCTTGTAATGTAGGCTTGGGGACGGGTAGGATACTCATTTAGGAATTAGTGACTCACCCTCCTTGAACACTACACTTTTCTTTTACCTTGATTTGCCTCTCATTTTTCTCCCTTTGTTTTCACTTGTTCGACCTCGATGTGGGTTGCTTATTAATGAAACTACTTTCTTTTTATGCTGCACTTTTTCTGATTTTCTTCTTCTTCTTTTTTTCTTTTACACTATTATATTGCTTTTTTTTCTCTAACACCCACATCGAATCATGACTGGAGGTCACCCCCAACTTAGGCTTTTAGCCTCTTCTTCACACTTCTGTCACCCCCACTTTAGGCGTTTTGCCTCTTCTCTGTAATAGTGTCAAGGAGGGAACGGGTGCATAGATGTATTCATTCAAAACGGGTATGGGTTTGTTAACGACTAGTCAACAAAAAAGTTCAAAGGCTCAAAAGGGGAAACTAGGGATTACTTACATCACCGAGTAAGGCTTATAAGGAAAGAGTGACTGAATTCCAAAGAAACCCTACGATCACTTCACAACCAAACTATCCTAAGCATTCAAACATGAAAAACCAGGCAAGTTGTAGATTACAAAAGCAGAGTATGAACACAACTAATGCACTCACACGCACAATGGCAGAAGGATCACTTTAATTACTACCCAAGTAACATTCGACACACATAATACCCCAATACTTCAACTGTCATAAACAGAAGCATGCATGTATATACACAAAATATCCCCAGTATCTACATAAAAATAATAATTCGGAGAGGGGTTATTTTTTCATTTTATCAAACTTTTTCAACATCAACATGCAAAGATTTCAGTTCATTAACCACTACTATCTAAGTCATAGCTATTCTATCTTATCTACACACCCAAAACAGGCCAGTTTCAATAGAAATAAAACCCCTCAGGAAAAGAACTCTGGCAAAGAAAAGCCGAGGGGGTTCTTAAACACATATTTAAATTACAATAACATCAAGTAGTCCCACCCCAAACTAAAAATTTATGCACTGCCCTCAGTGCATCAATGTAAGAAAAAAAAAACAAGGGTAAGGACTACCTGAGGCGCTCTAGTCGCGATGCTTATCCTGCTGTGCACCCACCGCATCAGTACCGGCGGGTGTTGGCTCAATAGTGCTGCTAGAAGGCTTGGACTGACACTGTGGGAGTGGATCCTCTGGTAGTACAACAGTCACGACCTCCTCAGGTAACATAATACTGGGCACAGTCTGCTCGAAAGGGGGAGCTATGCTGCTCGATGCCCCCGTGAAATGGTAGTCAACAAGGGACTGCCGTGTGGCTCTCTTCAGCTGGCACTCCTCTAATTCACTTGGATCCAACCCCTCACTATCATCCCCAGATCTCGGCCTCTTGCCTCTATCTTGGGCTGAGGGCTCCTCTCTCGACAGTCACACCACTGGCACCAAAGATTCCAAATCTATTGGCACTACTGATTGAGGAGGGTCTGTAAACACTCCCCCCTCCTTCACTTGAAGCGCAAGGACCTCGTCCTTCAGTTGCACAATATCCTTCTTCACCGATTTCATCTCAGCTACTGAAGACACCTTCTCTAACTCGAGGACTCTCCTCTCCATACAATCAATTTTGGAGTGAATTTAACGGTGTGATTGGGTGAGGGACTCTAGTAGTGGCTCCATCTCCTTCCGTACTGCCCGTTCTATGACCCCTTCCAACTCCTTCAACAATATAGCAATCTGTCTATCAGCTGTGTCCGCCTTTACATAGGAGTCGTGGAAGTTTTGCCTGTTAAATGGTATAATGACACCCCCAAGAAGTGTTGTGGATGTAGGGGTGACTCTAAGAGCAGGCTGGGCAGTCGTGGTGGTAGGCTCAATAGTGTTCTCAGGGGCTTCTGAAGAAGTAGGACCTGAGAGGACTCGGGGACCTCTATGGGAGCTGGTGCTGTCATTGTGGCAGTCTCATGACCCTCATAGGTCTCCTCTAGTGTAGTGCCCTCTTTCTCATTCTGGTCGAAATCATATTGCACGTGTTCTTGTGCCGCCACACCATATCGGGTTGCCGACAACGCAACCTTAATATCCTTATCCTTGCTTTTGGTTAGGCTATGGACATGCTTCACCTCAAGTATTGAGTCCCAGTATGAGAAATTCTGGGCCCTTGCCTTCAAACAAAGACAGTAATGAAGCACGGGAAAACCAAAGAAAGCCTAGGCTGGGTGTAACGCTCCATAAATTCGAGTTAGGTGTGAATATTTAAAAATCCAGTGTTAAGATGATATTATACCTATAGGAATCCATTCTTGATGAATTCGGGTGGAAGATGGTCGTTGTGAAGACAAACCAACAATTGAAGTTCTTAAGGGCTCTAAACTTCGCCTAAGTTTTAGTAGGTCTGTCTTCTGGGCGATTTTCATGAACATGTGTTACGAATTTTGAAACACTTCCTTGATAAAAGTTGTAGATCTTTGAAATATCTTTCCAACGGTAGGTCGCCCAGTATGAGAAAAGCTATGTACAAAACGTTATGTCCATTTTATGGAATGGCACAAAAGCTGGAGAATTCGCCCAAAGTACGCCCAGAAAGTACAGGCCGTACATTAAAGTACGGGACATACTTTTGGATGTACATCTTCCGTTTTTCACTGGTCTTCGGCAGCCTCAAGTACGGACGTACTTCAAA
>NC_081343.1:32791358-32819091 GCF_029784015.1 Lycium ferocissimum | reverse complement strand
CTGGTTTATTACCCAAAATTTTGCGTCTTTACTTGGTTGGGCCCGGGTGGGCCAAAAACGACATTCGGTATGGCCAAATTGAACTTTTATGTGTTCCCGGGGTCCTCTCGATTATGTTTGTCCGTTAACTAATAAGTATTATGTCTATCTTTACGAATCTTGACATTATTCGACTTCTCGACACTACGTTACGATATAATCCGCCTACTCGATTTGATCTATTTTTACGAGCTATTTCGATTTTATTAAGTACGTATGTCGATACGTATATATATGGTTTCTCATTAGTTGTTCGTGGATGCCTCAACGCTTCCTTCACCGCGCCGGGCCGGTGCCGTGATTCGTGCACTTCCTTTGCATTGTTCACCGCGTCCCTCGGATGTGCGGGCGGGATACGCACGTATCCGATTATGATCGATTATGTGATATTATGGGGATGGCGGCCAGATGGCATTTGATGCGATTCTCGTCGGTCCACCGCGTCCCGTACTACGGTAGGGTTCTTTTACCGCATCCCTTATTAAGGGCGGGATACGTACGTATACGATTGGAATGCGATATATATGTACGTATATGTATGACTGCGCGCATCCGAGACTCGATTTGACAAGGATTCCCGTAACATCACATTTACGTACGCCCGATTCGGATTACGATTACTGCCCGCCATACATTTGAGATTTGGTTCGTACGAGAGTACGTCCGTCACCTTACGTATCTCTCGATTTGTATTGTGCCTCGCACGTCGGCCGCATTTCATCAAATCGACATATTACGATTACGTACGTACGCTCGTAATCGACTGCCATGGATCCGATTCTGTCTGTTATGATCCTATATATTTGACTCTGACTATGCTTATGTATAATATGTTTCCGCTTTACATACTCGGTACACTTTCGTACTGACCCCCTGTTCTTCGGGGGCTGTGTTACATGCCCACGGTACGGACGCGCCGCACGGTACGCCGCCGGTTTAGGTTATCGATTCGTCGTTTGAAGAGCTCCGCTTTGATCCGGAGCGATACTTTTGGTATATATCTTCGTTGTCTGTTTGTTACGTATATATGATCATTTGGAGTACGGCGGGGCCCGTCCCGTCTTCGATTACATTACGTATGTTAGAGGCCTGTAGACATATTTGTGGGTTGTCGGGTTGTCACCGGTCGGTACATATGTTCGAGGTCGCGACTCCGTCATCCGTTACGATAGCCTCGGCCGGCTAGTGTATGTGTCTACGTATGTTTATGTATGTATATATTTTCATGCGATGTATGTTACGCTTTCGTGAATTTATGTATGTTTAAATGGAATTAGCCGGTTGGTATGCCTAGTCTGACAGGTAGGTACGTGTGGGTGTCCAGTTAGGACACCAGTCACGGCCCACGGGGCTGGGTCGTGACATGATGGTTGTGTCTCTTAAAAGCTCCATAGATAGTTGTCAGAATTGTGGGTAGATTGTCAAAGTCTCGTACGACTTAATGGGTGGTTGCCACGTTTATGACTATTTACTTATATTAGACTTCCGAACATCTTATTTCACAATTGTGATCGATATATGCGATTACTTATAACTTTGTTTAATTTAATAAAGAAAGACTATTAAACGAGAACTTGATGTTACATTTATTTTATAAACTATTAGAGGCGAATATTGAACACCGGCGGGTTCAAGTATGTGTTGTTTAGGTCCTTCCGATGTTGTTCATGATGTCGGATGCCGGTCACGTCTAGGGTGGGTTTTGGTGCGTGACACTGGGTCACCCGTGTACGAATCTAATCTGCTATCAACTTCCCGATGTCAACTGTATACCGGGACATGATGGAAGCCACTAGGATTTCCTGGTCAATAGTAAGCTAATTATCTGCCTGAGTATGGAAGATTCTGTTTAGCAGGACACTCCACCAGAATTTGGCTTCAACTGAGAGATCTTTCTCTTTAATTTGCACACTAGAGTTGGTCAGCCATGCGGGGTTCTCTTTTGCAATCACTGAGGCTACCGATGGCAACTCCTTCAACATATCAGGCCTGTTTCCCTCCATTCTGTAGTCCAACTCATCAGTGTTTGTTGGCGGCTCATAGTCATCCCCGAAGTAAAATCGGTTGATGGCTTTGCTAGAGAAATCAATCCTCAATCCCCTAATAGTTACCTTCTAAAGACGTATGACTGTTTGAGCTTATTGGACTGGCCTATACCGGTTGTTTAACTCTGCGGCATAATTAGCATAAAACTCTCGCACAATAGCGGGTATATATATGCCGAGTGGTTGGCTAAGGAAGCCCCATCCATGGTGATCAATGACAGCCTGAATGTTGGGGAAATGTTCCACCTCATCAAAACTGATCCGCCTCTCTTCATAGATGCTCCGGCGGAAACCATGTCCTCCTTCCTTGGGCTCCAGCCCTTTCTCGTATATTTTCTTTGACCCTTGCACCAAGAACCAAATAACATTTTCAGACCTCTCCTTCATTCTATTCTCATTTTGTCGTACCGCTTCCTCAGCATCAGACTCCTTCGGCATGTTACTCGCCTCCTCTTGAGTGGGCAGTTCAGGAGACCTTGATGATTTCTCTCCATCGCTGTTGGAGCTGGTGTTCCTTGATGAGGACCCCTCATCAGACTAGGGGTTTGCCGGAGTTTGGGCTGCTCTGCGCGGCCTCATGAGTCATGCTATAGGAGGCTGATCCTCTTCATTCAATTGGTCAGGGTCCTGATCGCGGAGCCTTGTTCTGATTTGTGTCGACCTCGTCCCCCGCCCCCGTCCCCGTGGCCTAGGCACGACCCATTCTAACAGTATTCTTCAGAGCCATACCTATGGACTTCATACTAGTATCTACAATAATAAAGGTATAGACAAGGATAATACTGTACAAAACAAAAAGAATTTTTTTTTGTACGGATCGTAAAAGAAATATGGTCCATAAAAGCAAGCGTAAAGTAACAACAGTGTTGCATAGGTGCAGCTTGGATAATGTACGGTAGGGTTCTACGGTCCGTAAACACCACCGTAAATTGGGGATAGTAACTTGGGAACTGAGGAAACCATTTTACGATGCAAGTTACGATCCTATCCGTACAATTTTTACTGTCCGTAAGTTGTATCGTAAAATAGGAACAGTGAGCTTTGCTATATAGTAGAGCATTTTACGACATAGATTTACGGTCCGTAAATCCATTCGTAAGTTGCTATCTATATAATAGTTGAGAAACATTCCCAAGTGACATCCCTTTAATACCCAGCATTCAACAATGGATTATTCTTTATTAAACCTCGTTATTATGCTCGTTATCATGTCGGGCTTACTCAGACTTCACCCCAATTCACATTTTTCTTCATTCAAGCATTTTATCGGACAGTTGGTGGGCATAACGAATTGTGATATCAACTTTGACATCGACAATTGAAATGCCCACTGACTTAATGGGCGTTTCGAATACTCGTTCCCCATGAGTCCAATGTTTAAGCACAACACAACCAAATCCCCGCCCAAACTAATTTCATGAATCTACCCCTCATACGATAAAAACTCTAGAATTTGCAATCAAGGTCATTGAAAAATGAATGAGTGTTCGTCCATCTCGCTCTTATGAAATACTGTATCACAACTAGGGCATGAAAGAATCGACAAACCTTGAACAGACGTTGGTGATCAGACAAACTAGAAGAGTACAATTCCAAAAACAAAAATTTGCTTCTTTGCTTCAACTCAAATGGGTAAGAGGTATTGTGGTAGTGTTGTGGTGATGTCTGAGTGTGAGGAATTGTGATTATATGTGGGAAGAGTAATGTGTAACGGTACGATTGTGGGTCATGAAAGGTGGAGGGATTTTAGGGATGTGATCAATGTAGTGGTTGAGCTGGAAGAGGAGAGGGACGGTTGAGTTTAAATTTTGAGTTGAGGCAGAGAAAAACGTTTAAGCCAATTATATACCCTAGCTTCCTTAAGTGAAGTATGTACCTCGGCATTTTACACCCTCTATCTATGCCCGTAAAAATTATGCGGGACAGATCTACGGAGCTTACCTGGGAATTTTAAATGATGTGGCTAAAAAAAATAGGTATTCTCGATCTATGCTTCCATTTGCGATCCGTAAAAATTGTACAGACCGTAAATTATGGCGTGAACCTTGCAACGGTGATTTGATCTAATGATCCTTGGTTTATGCTTCCATCTACGAACCGTAAAACTTGTACGGTCCGTAAGTGTTGGCGTAAATCAAGAACAGAAAGATCATTTACCTTGCCTATAATTTTCGCTTCCATCTACGGACCGTAAAAAATTTACAGGTCGTAGATTATGGCGTAAATCACAAAAAGAGAATCCATCTTTTAGGTACCTCAATCTACGCTTCCATCTACTATCCGTAAAAATTTTACGGGCCGTAGATTCTGGCATAGATTGACTCCAGTTTCTCCACTTCAGCTTTGCTGCACTTTTCATCTTGCACAACCGAAAACGTTACCCTATACACGCACTATCTAAGTTATAAAAATTCAAAACAACAAAAATTAAACATGGGTTGCCTCCCAGGAAGTGCGTGATTTAACGTCGGGGCATGACGCTGGTACCCATTTTTACTCTGGGTCAGGAGTGTAGCCGTGTTTCAGCCTGTGTCGATCCACAATTCTATCACCATCAGTGCAACCATGCTAATGCTTCACCCTCTGCCCGTTCACTTTAATTGTTTGAGTTCCATCTCTGGACATCAACTCAATCGCACCATGGGGTGAAACACTAACCACTTCGAATAAACCAGACCACTTAGATTTCAACTTACCAGGCAACAGCTTCAGTCTCGAATTATAAGAAGAACCAGATCCCCTTTTTGACAGTCACTCTTGAGGATATTCTTATCATAGTAATGTTTCATCCTTTATACAGTGCTGCACTTTCATAGGCCTGATATCGAAATTCATCCATCTCGTTGAGCTGAAACAACCTAAGTTTGGTCGCTTCTTCCAAATTCATTTCAATTCTTGAAGGCCCACATGGCCTTATATTCAAGTTCAACTGGCAGGTGACATGCTTTACAAAAAACGAGCTTGAAATTTGAAGTCCCAATCGGAGTCTTGAACGCAGTCCGGTAAGCCCATGCGTAGCATCAACGAGCTTGCGGGCCTAATCAGTTCTGTTTGCATTCACCGTTTTAGCTAAAATACTCTTGATATCCCAATTGGAGACTTCAACTTGCCCACTTGTCTGAGGGTGATAAGGCGTTACCACCCTATGTTTGATGCCACACTTCTCCATCGATCCCGTAAAGGCTCTATTGCAGAAGTGAGAACCACCATCACTAATTATGGCCCTCGGGGTTCCAAATCGAGTAAATATGTTCTTCTTTAGGAATCCCATGAATTCTTGGCTTCGTTATTAGGTAAAGCTGCCACTTCTATCCATTTCGACACGTAGTCAACAACCACCAAGATGTACTTCATGCCACAGGAGCTTACAAAGGGCCCCATAAAATCTATCCCCCAGACATCGAACACCTCAACTTCCATCACAAAGTTCATAGGCATCTCTTGCCTCCTACTAATACTCCCCTGCCATTGGCACTGATCACAAGACCGCACCATCAAATTAGCATCATGAAAGAGAGTGGGCCAATAGTAACTACATTCGAGAACTTTTGTAGCAGTCCTCGTACCACTATGATGTCCCCCAACTAGAGAGTCATGGAAAGCCATCAGAATGTCTAATACCTCACTCTATGGAACACAACGCCGAATGATGTTATCAACGCACGTTCTGAATAAGTATGGTTCATCCCAATAGTACTGAAGAGAATCATGTAAACACTTCTTTTTTTGGTAAGATTTGATCTCATCAGGAATGATACCAGTCACCAAGTAATTATCCAAATCTGCATACCAAAGTGCCACTTGCATAAACATCACCAAAACCTGCTCATCCGGAAAAGCATCATCAATATCAAGTTCCTCTACTGGAACCTCAGTTTCCTCAAGCCTAGAGAGATGGTCAGCGACCTGATTTTCGGACCCCTTTCGATCTTTCACCTTGAAATCGAACTCTTGCAACAAAAGGACCCAACGAATCAGTCACTTCTTAGCTTCCTTCTTTTCCATAAGATACCTCAACGCAACATGATCAGTGTATACCACAACCTTGGACCCCAACAAATAGGATCTAAACTTCTTAAAGCATACACTATAACAAGCAGCTCTTGCTCAGTCACTGTGGAGTTCATCTGCGCCGCATTAAGAGTTCTACTAGCATAGTAGATCGGGTGCATAATTTTATTGTGCCTCTGGCCAAGCACAGCACCAATCGTGAAGCCACTTGCATCACACATCAACTCGAAAGGCAGGGACCAATCAGAAGTAACAATAACAAGAGCAGAAGTAAGATGCTCCTTTAATTGATTAAACGCCTCTCGGCACTTGTCATCAAACACAAACTTAGCCTCATTTTCAAGAATCTTGCACATCGGGTTAGCAATATTGGAGAAATTTTTAATGAAGTGCCTGTAGAACCCAGCATGTCCCAAGAAGCTCTGGACAACTTTGACTGAGATGGGTAGAGGAAGCTTTGCAATCACATCTATCTTCGTTTGATCGACCTCAATCCCCTTTTTAGAGATTTTGTGACCAAGGACAATCCCTTCCTTCACCATAAAATGACACTTCTCCCAACTCAGCACCAGATTTGTCTCTTCACATCTTTTCAGCACTTGACCTAGATGGTCAAGATAATCATCAAATGAATCACCCATAATAGAAAAATCATCCGTAAACACCTCCAAGAAGTCTTCTACTATGTCAGAAAAGATCGACGTCAAAAGGCATTCGGCTGAACGCAAACATCTCGTACAGACAAATGAAAGTCGTCTTCTCTTGATCCTCTAAGGCAATGTTGATCTGATTATAGCCAGAGTACCCATCTAAGAAGCAATAGTAAGACCTCCCAGCTAGCTTATTGAGCATTTGATCAATGAAAGGCATAGGAAAATGGTCTTTACAAGTGGTTGAGTTCAGCTTCCTATAGTTCATGCAAACACGCCATCCGATGGCCTTATAGTGGGAATCGGCTCATTTCTGCATTAGGCACCACGGTGATACCTCCGCTTCTTTGGAATACATTAGCCGGACTCACCTATTTTTTCGCAATAGGATATACTACCCCAGCATCTAACCACTTTATGATTTCCTTTTACATGACCTCATGCATGTTTTGGTTCAATATCTCTTGAAGTTCAACACTCGACTTGCTATCCTCCTCTAGCTAAATTTTGTGCTCATAAATACCAGAAGGAATACCCCGAATGTCTACTATGGTCCAACCTCTCCAATAATTGCTCAATATGTTCCTCAGTTAGTAATCTTTGAAAAAATCACTGGCAATGTCTTATTTGGACCAACGAACTCATACCTCAAGTGTGTTGGGAGCTTCTTAAGCTCAAGATTTGGTGGCTCAATAATAGAAGGCTTAGCTGGTGGAGAGGTTCTATTTGCAAGGTCAAGATCAAGCTTTCTTGGGTGATAAGTGTAAGAATCCAGACCCTCAAGCGCATTTACAATTTCCATGTAGCTCTCTATATAATCAACATCAAAGTTCAGCAGAATAGTAGTAAAATCTTCTCCCACACTTTCTTCTTCCATTTTATGTTCGACAACATCATCAATCCCATCAAACAAATCAATAACCGATATATTCTCATAAGCACTTGGAAACTTCATCCCCTTACTTGCTTGGAAAGTCACCTCTTCATCATTCACTGGGAACTTGATTTCATTCTTTTCAGAGTCCATAAGCACTCTGCCCATAGCAAGGAAAGGTCTTTCTAAGATAATGGGAATATCTTTATCAACTGTACAATCCAGATTAACGAAATCATCAGGCAACATGAACTTACCCACTTGTACCAATACATCATCTACAACCCCAATTGGCTTCTTAATGGATCGATTTCACCATATGTAATCGCATAGAAGTCAGTCTAGGCATTCCCAATCTGAATTGCTTGAAAATAGCAAGGGGCATTAAATTGATACTCACCCCCATTAACACACAGAGCACGAGTGAATGCATGAAGCCCAATATTACATAGAATGGTAAATGCCCCTGGATCTCCCTTCTTCTAAATCGTGGTGGAAGCAATAATCAAACTCACGCGGTGAGTTAAATTCACTGTCTCATGTTGAACGAACCCCTTCTTCGTAAGCAAGTCTTTCACGAACTTAGCAAATCCGGGCATCTCTGTCACAGCATCTAAGAATGGAAAATTCAACATTAACTGCTTTAACTGATCATAGAAATTTTAACACTTAGCATCATCATTCTTATTTGCCAACCTGCGAAAGGGAGGTTTTGCTTTGTACATCTGAGTGAAAGGGCAAAGAGCCCCTTTTATCGTCGTTTCCCCTAGTATCGGGCCCAACATCGGAATATCGCAAACTTTCTCTTTAACAAGGACCTCATCATCTACTATAGGCATATCAGAATACACCTCTTCTTCCTCAATAACTGGATCTAGATCAACCGCCTTCTTCTCAGCACTTTGAAGTAGTTTACCGCTTCTCGTGCTAATAGCAAAAGTACGCTCTATACCACCACCTCTATTCTTAGGGTTTGGAATAGTATCACTAGGAAGTCCTCCATTTCTAGAAAGATGCTGCTATCTAAAAAGATCACGCATCTACTGTTCAAGGTTTTGAATCACCGCTGAGTGAGAAACCACTATCTCTGATAGTCAAGATAATGTCTTTTTAGTATTCGTCTAACTTGTCAACTCTTTTTCGAGCAATGACTCCAACCTTGAACTACCTTTATCATTCGACTGCACTTTTGGTGGAATGTAAGGGTTGAAACTTCTGTTTCCGAAGTTACCATTGTTGTTGTTGTATCTACCTTGGTTAGCTCTACTGTAGTTGTTATTGTAGTTCCCTTAGTTGCTATTGTAGTTCCCTTAGTTGTTGTTTTATGCACCCTGCCCTTGTTGAGGTCCCCATTATCTTTGAATTGGTCCAGGAATTTCCCCTTTCGCGATGTAGTCTGTATATTGAACATTCTCAACTGGCGGAGGGGGACCCTCTTGATATGGACCGTCCTAGACTTGGTATATTCCAGGCAGCATGCCTGAGATATCTTCACAAATGTTTACCTTCTTCGACTCCCTTTCATCTAGCCTCTTCGTCAGTAAAGAGATATTCGTGGCCAGTTGTGCCAATGTCTGCTGCGTCTCCTAGTTATCCTTCACAATATTTTGGATCAATGGTGTCCCAAGTGATAAACAATAAGAATTATTCAAGTACCATGCTTGACTGTGTGTAGTCCATCGATCAAGTATATCAGTAATAACAGTATAGGACGTATTCATGAAACACCCACCGGCAGCATTATTGGTGATTGCTTGAGTCATAGGATCCAAACCTTTATAGAACTTCTCCTTCAGAATATGATCTGGGAAACCATAGTTCGGACTCCTATCCAAATATTCTTTGTACCTCTCCTAAGCTTTAAAAAGTTGCTCCCCATGACGTTGTTTGAACTCGTAAATCTGAACACGAATCTCAGCTCTTTTACTCGGGGGGTACCACTTCCTAAGAAACACTTTGGCCATCTCTTCCCATGTAGCAATAAAGTTTCAGGGCAGCTTTATGAACTATTTCTCGGATCTCTGGCTAATGAATATTTGAAGTGTTTTAGCCGAACAGCTTCTTGAGACACACCCCTTTGGATATGATGAGAGCATACCTCCAGAAAGTTTGTTGCTGGTGAGGATCATCATCGACTGCATTCCGAAAGTATCCCTCTTGTTTGAGCATATGATAGAGGGACTAGTCAAACTTAATAGTAGCAGCAGTCACCCTAGGATGAACTATTGCAGATGCAAAGTCTTCCCCCATACTGATTCATCACCAAAAACATTCTTGGCTAGAAGTTCGTCATCTGCCGTGATCACCTAGTTTATAAGGTAGAAAACAAGGTGTGTTGGAATAGGACAAAGACTTTAAGAAGAGTAAACACTATTTAGTAATTTCAAAACCTTATTCCCCGGCAACGGCGTCAAAATTTGATACGCTCAAATTACACCTTTTAATAGCGTAAAGCGAACGATGTCAAATATAGTAACCAAACAAGGTTGGGGTCGAATCCCACAGAGAACATGGTGTGAAAAGTTTACTAAACAAGTATTATACTAATCTTGCGGTCTGAGTCTTGGTTTGTGGACTAATTTCGAGTGACTAGTAATTTAGAGTTGTAAATATATAGGTAAAAAGAACCAAGGTTGTGTCCCCGTCAGATTAAGTGCATGATCATGGGTCTTGCTATTGATACACTTCTAATGGATCGTTGTATGAATACACTTAACCTCTATGTGAATCTAGACTATTTCCCAATAAGGAAAGATTATTTCTTTCTATGCTTTTCCCAAAGATAAGAAAGTATGCATGACGAACGGTTAGATATGCCAAGTAAATTCCTCTTATTCCTAAGTGAATTTATTAAACAAGGTTTTAAGCCTTGAGTTCTTGTTATTTATTCTTACCAAACCCTAGTTATTTTTCCAAATAAACCAAAGTTTATGGATTTACCTAATGTTTGCAACCACTAACTATATGATTAAAACGAAGAACAAATAAACCCTAACAATCCATTATGCGTATATCAATCACAATCCCCAATCACACAACACCCATTCTTGGGTTCACAACCTTAGTAAAGAAATTTAGCTACTCATAGAAGAAGAAGAAGAAGAAGAAGAACAACAATAATAAATAATTGAGATCATAATGCTTACGAATGATTGATTGGAATTAAAGAGAAAATAATTGCAATTGTTTGTAATCCCAAAAACACTTCAAAAACTATGAGTATTCAATGCTAAGGAATTAAAACTGAAATTCGGTGAATTGTGGCCTACAAGAAACCTACATCATGTATTTATAATAGTCTAAGTCGTGAAAAACATGTTGACAAAATTTCCCAACATAAGGATCGTAAATATTATACGGTTCGTAAAATCTGCATTTCCTGTCCGTAAAAGCCCTTTCTGCTGCCCAGATCTACGCTCCCTTTTGACAGACTGTAAATATTTTACGGTCCGTATAACTACTCCGTAAATTCTTCTTTCAGTTGAGACTTCCTATCAATGATCTACAGTGGGATTTACGGACCGTAAATAATATGCGGTCCGTACTTTCTACTGTGAATTTCCTCTCCAGGTGAGACTTCTCTGTCACTGATCTACCGTTGAATTGACGACCCGTAAATATTATACAGTCCGTCTTTTTGCTCCGTAACATCCCAGGTTCAGTTACTTCTCTTTCTTGTATATCTTTTTTAAGCTATTTTCACGACTTTCGCCACAAACACAATAAATACCTGTAACATAACACAAACACATCAAAAAACCCAAACTTGCTTGAAAAACAAGTAAAACTCGCCGTAAAAAAGCATCAAATATGTCAGAATTTCGCGACACATCAGTATACGGATATGATACTAACATTGATTACATTATACTTGTGTGTTTGTATTGTGATGGTGACAGAGCTCATTTCGGTTGGGTGATGTATAGTCATTGGTTCATTCTGTTAAGTTACAATTGATCTCCTCATGATTATGGAGGTAAGGCTAGTAACCTCACAATCCGTTGATAAATAAAGAAAGGTAGGTTGAGTTGACCCCATTAGCGTGGCTAAGTGTTGGGAGTATGTTGATTTGCTATCATTAATTGCATTGATTGCTTGTTTTCTACATTTTGCTTGATAAGTGGTTGGAGTCGGGTGTCCTTTATGGGTTATGTGTTTATTGAGTCTAATCGTTAAATTCTGAGTGTGTTAAAGTAAGTGGGGAAAAGGTAAGGATTAGTGGGCCCACTGAGGGTCAGTTGATAGTGAGGTTGAGGTATGTGCTTTATAACTGTCGAGGTCTAATTGGAACAGAAGTCGGTCTTAAATGTAACTATTGTTGTCTGTTGACCCTTATTTCCTAGCGTTGTGTTGACATAGTAATGGGATACAAGCAGGTTTATATCAGAACTATTTATATATGGGTAGGATGTAAAAAGGTGTTCCAACTATACTCATCTGCTTATTCTGTTTGATTTTATATCGTGTTGCGTGAACTAATCTTAGTCGACCTATGATGCTTACCAGTACGTGTGGTGTGCTGATACTACTCTTGCTACATCTTTCGAGGTGTAGATGTGTTTCAGGTTTTTGCTTGAAGGTTTCATTAGTTGCAATGGCAGATGTCTTCCTACAGCTTTTGTACATCTTCTTCTGAAGGTGGAAGCTGTGTCTTTTTAATTGTGTTAACTCTCTGTAATTTAGAAGCTCTTATACCGATCTAGACTATATCCTTGGGAAAGTCGAATTGTTAATTAATTAAAGAATGTCTGCGTAATGTTTCTTTTATTTATTATTTTTGGTTGCATTTACTTCCAAAACGACTTTACGAAAGGGGTTGGTTGGTAAGGGTTCACCTATCAGTTGTAGATAAGGTAGGTGCCTGCACGATCCGTAATTTTAATCGTGACAGAAGTGATGATGATATTACAGCCAAGCGATTGGGACCCGATGTGAATTGGGAGATTTGGCATTCCAGGTGGGTATATCGACCCCATGGGACATGTGAAGCCTACTGCAAGAGCGTGTGTATACCAGTGCATATGGCCATTGCATTGCATACTATTCACTTGCATTTCATACATTCCCTTACATCTCATACCATTTAGGTTTGTTTGACTTTACTTCATGTCACGTATGTGTTAAATGACATAAAGATAGGATCTTTGTACTTATACTTGTCATAATGGATGTAAAGATGAGATTTTTACCGTAGACTGGTCATAATTGATAAAGATGGGATCTTTACCTTATACTTGTCATAATTGATATAAAGATGGGATATTTATGCTTTTCTTTGATGGAAAGTTTGAAGCTTTATGATTAAACGGGACTTAAATGATCCAATTGAATTGTGGAAATCTTCTTTACATATTGAATGCTTATAAATTGTGACTGTTGAAACTAACTAAGCAAGAAGAGGAGTATCAGAACTACAAACCCTCACCATCAATATAGTTTAAGGTCAGCCAATGATGCGGCTGGGTACACGTGCTTCCCTTACTCACTCTACACTTGCTGCACCTTTTGTGTGTAGGTTTGGATCCGGGTATGAGTAGAGATCGTTATTTCGTTGATCGTTGAGGCATACTTTGGGGAGAAGTTTGACTTAGACATATTACTTGACTTATTAAGACTATTAAGTACCTTGGATTGTATATCTTTACTTTTTGCATTTATTTTTATGCAATTTATTTATGATTAACTTAGTCTCTATTGGAAATTTGGGGTCGTGACACTGTATTAAGATGGTACCGGACTAGAAAGCAAGCGTTGGAATGGCGTCTATGGATAACTATGGTCATTTGCTTATTTTGGCACCCCTATTCAATTTGTAGGGAAGGTCATAACCACTGAATCACTAGCAATCCAGAAAACAAACATTGATTGAGTTTAAAAATATTAACTTCAAAGCTTTTCAAAGTAAAGTGGGATATTAATTTAAAAGGTCTTTCAAGGCCTGTAGAATGATGGATCCATTTTTAAAGATTCCACCATTTTAAAAGTTTGTTTACTTTGTTTCAGAATAGTGAAAAAACAACTCTTAATCGTGAAGGCGAAACCATTTTAGATTAGTATAACATATTGTAAATTTTTACAATCAAAGTACACTTGAATCATAAAAGTAGATTTTGGTAGATAACTACACTGATTTCAAAAGTCTTTAAAAAAATAGATTTTGTACTCTAAAAATAAATGTGTACCTTACTAAAAATTAGAGTGGAAATCCTAAATGACTAAATAAAGACCTCATTTTTAATCCTATGTTAAATACTACAAGTTTCACCGTACAATTCCAAAACTTAAGATAAGTCCAACACACATAAACAAGTCAAAAATCATAAATGAAAATATATGATGACTAATGAATGGAAAAGGTACCATAGGCGCCCCCAAGCGTTTTGCATGTTTTCTTGCTATCTGACGTGTGCATGGTCTAAGAACATGAGAGGTGTCGGCTTCACGTTCGAGTAATAGGAGAGTTTTGCATTAAGACCCTATATGCTCCAATAAGTGCAAATGCAAACAAATAAAGAAAAGGAGATTAGAGCAAGAGATGTAGTATGCTTGAGCATTAGTACTATATATATTAGGATCTGAAATTAAGGATCAAATTTTGATCGGAAAAGGGCCAAATATATCTCTGGACAATGAGAAAAGGTTTAGATATATCCCTCTTTATATTTTCGGTCCAAATATATCTCTGTTGTTATACTATTGGTTCAAATACATCTCTCCCCCGTTAAGGTTGTCCAAGGTGGACTTCTAATATCATTGGCGAAGCCAGGATTCATATTAAGGGGTATCAAAATTTATAAATATGTGGCTATCTGATAAAATAACGGATGCGGAAAACAAAGAAATCGACAAGAAAAGTAAAGAATAAATAGAATGACACAAAGAAAGACACCAATTGGCAACTAAAGCTCTATAATAGCTAAAACATCTAAATCAGCATACAATCTAGCACCAATTCTTTTAGGATGACCTCAAGGGAATTATATTCCCAAGCAACCAATCCTCTCAACAAACAAGATTCAACAAGAGCTTTCCATAAGTCTCTCATAAGTTTCTCTCTCTAGAAACAACAATAATATTGATCATTCATAAAAAAAACTACCTAGGAAATGTTTAAACACACTATTTATACTAGAAAGCTAAGGAAGACAACTATGTTATTACAATTCTACCCTTAATGAAGTAAGGGCCTTGTTTGGATGTCTTCCTTGGAATTGAAACTTGAAAATGCTAGCCTTTAAGTAATATCCTCATTGCAAGCATAGCCATCTTCATTGGTCTTCCCCAATCCATCCTCCCATGCAATCATCCACACTTGGAATCTCCGGGAATGTTCTCAAAATGTCCTTGAGGCAACTCGGATTGCATCAGTGTCCCCTTCTTGGAACGGATTCGTCCTCGAATCTAAACCTTGCAACACTATAAGGGAGACAAACAACAAAGTACTCAAAAAACAACAAATTCCTCAAAGGATGAGGGTTAGTGTTAGAGTGGACCAATCTACCACCATGCCGAGTAAGCATAAATTTGTGATATAACCAAGTATCAACCATTTTAATGAAGAATAAGCTCTCAAGTAGAGCATCAAGAACTTGGCTATCCTAAAGAGCATTAAATGAGGATATACGAAAGGAACTAATGGTTTCAAAATACCACGTAGGCAATGTCACATTGGTTCTACAAGACCTGAAGCACAAATGATCCTTTAATTCCAAACTAGAGCAATCACACAAATTTAAGACTTCATCGGGGTAAAAAGGGAAAGATATCCACATATCACGGTCAAGGCAACAACTATATATAGCAATAGGACCCAACCCAACATTATATGCACTCCCAACAATAGCATGAATGTCAATATATGCAAACAGATAGTAAAGAAAGGTGTCACGCAAAACAACTTCATCTATGGTGTCCTCAAATGTAGCCTCACTATTAAATTCAAAAACAAGATCTAGCATGCTAACACAATTTTGAACACATAAGAAAGAAGTAACAAACTATAAACAAGTTTCACCTTCCTTTTCAAAACACTCCTTCCCCTCAAGTGTAATTATAACGACCCATTCGAGCGTTATTGCGTTTTTGACCATTTTGCCCCGTTAACCCATCCCCGAGCCTTATTAGTACCATTTTGACCGGCGGGGACAGGTGGCATTGTTCCTTAGGCATTGGAGTGAGTTTTGATGTGACTTTTGGGAAAATTTGGCTTTTAAGTGAAAATCATTTGACTCATGGTTGACTTTTGGGTAAACAGACCTTTTTTGGATATCCGCCTATTCTGAAAAGTCCGGATAGTCATTTAGAACTTGTATGTATATTTAGTTCGGTTTCCAATGCACTCGGGTGCATTTTGGGGCTTGGGTTGGAAAGTTGATTTTAGGCCCTTGGGGAGTTGACTTGGAAAATGAGACCTGCGTTGGGAATTTTGAGGCCACGAGTGCGCTCTTAGAGCATTTTTATATATATCTGCATATTTGATTTGTGTCAGGAAGATTCTGGGGTGGTTCAGGTATTGGTTTCAAGTTTGGAAGACACCAGAATTTTTTGGTGTCTGGTGAGCGCCATGGCGGTAAGGCTGACCGCTACAGTAGTGACGCCATGGTAGTAGGGCTGACCACTATAGCGGTGGCGCCATGGTGGCCTGTTGACCGCCATAGCGGCCGACTGGCAGTGACTGGGGTATTTAATGATATAAAACCCCAAGTCTTTTCATTCATTATTATTCCAAAAGTAGTTCATCTTGGGAGCTTTTCTAGAGGTTTCTTGGGGCAAACTCTTAGAGGTAAACTCATCTATCATCTTTACCTAATCTTGATTCTTTATATCACCTAGTTATTATTAATCCATGCTAGAATCTTCCTAAAGTTATGAGAACTAAGTGGGTCTTGGATTATCTTCCTCTAATAAACTTGTGAGTATAAAACCTTGATTTGTTAATGAAGTTAGCATGGGTTGGCATGGAAATTGATGGGTAATGACTATAGTAACTTGAATCTTCCATCTCTAAGGCTTAATTTGTGAATTAAAGGTTAGGAGTTATACCCAAATTTGGGGGTTTTACGTGAATTTTAAAAGTGGGTGAATCTTTGAGTTAATTTAGCAATTAGTTGATGGGTTTTCATCATCTAGTGTTTAATTTGATATTTACCCCCGAGTTTCCCATTTTGCCCATGTGGGGCCCATTTCTCCAAATTCTAGGGTTGGTTTTGACCTAAATTGAATGATAGCAATATAAGTGTCAATCTTCATGATTTCTAATCTAGATTTTGATTATGCCTGG
This sequence comes from Lycium ferocissimum, assembly GCF_029784015.1. Classification (NCBI taxonomy): domain Eukaryota; kingdom Viridiplantae; phylum Streptophyta; class Magnoliopsida; order Solanales; family Solanaceae; genus Lycium; species Lycium ferocissimum. The sequence goes on along the minus strand of NC_081343.1, from coordinate 32,802,192 downwards.
ACTTCTTTGATCTTGACGCTCAGCAGAAGGGCAAGGCTAAAGAGTGATTGTTGGTGTTTGTTTTCGGCCATCCAGGTAGATTATGGCTTATCCTTAGTGAGACTTCGTATAGCAAAGTATATATTTAGATTTTATCATTGGAGAAAGTATGTAAACCTTCGAGTATGAAGTTGGGTTGGATATTGTCTTAGGTTAGGCCCTGTTGCGTGATTGAGGCTGGCCACCCCGTTGTGTTGTGATTTGATTGTCCTATTGTGTTGGCTTGATTCCACGTGTTACTAGTAGCTATTGGAATTTGTTGTTCCTTCTTGATTATGATATTGTTGGCGTACCCACTGTTGGTGCTTGTGACACTGATTTATTATTGGCGTACGTACCCCTTTGTTGGTACTTGTGATATTGAGCATGATTATTGATGCTGATACATGCATTGCACGCACTCTCATTCTTCATGATACACTGTTGAGACACTGATGATACTTGATGAAATGTTGTGATGATCTTGGCTCGATTTTAAAATGACAGTGATGTGAGAGTCCGATATGCGATGTTAGTTCCAGAATCATGGATTAAGTGAGTGCATGGACTCCGCGGGTCCCCCCGAGTGGTGCTGATGAGAACCCCCCATGGGCAAAGATCCGGGGTCCCGTCTATCTATTGGGAAAACATCCAGGACGAGTGGCACTTAGACTTCGCGAGTCACTTTGGGTTGTGCTACCGAGATGTCGATAAATCTATCGAGAGAACATGTGTTCACAGCATTTGCATGACATTGCATTGCATCCATACATTCTTGCATTGCATTGCATCATAGCTTACATTGAGATGTTTTGGTGTTGTACATGAGATGTTGGATTTAGACATGATATATTGAGACTTGGCACATTTGGGAGTAGCTGCTCTACTTAGGTGATGACGCATACTTGATTTCGATTATGTTTGATTTATACTTGTTAGTTTATCTGCCTATCTTGCTTTATTATCTGAATTGTGTTAGCTATGCTTAGTCGGCCGATGATGCCTACCATTACCGTTGTATTATACTGACGTACACTTGCTGCATTCCTTTATGAATGCAGAGTATCAGGTTGGGTCTGCTTCCAACTCTCGTGGCTAATTGTCGTCTTCAGCATTTTTGCGAGTTTACAGGGTGAGCACGGACGTTCGCTGTCTCGAAGACTCTTCCCATTTTATGTCTTAATTTTGCTATTCTGAGACATAGACGGATTTATGTATTATTATTCCAGACTTTTATATTTTCATTAGAAGCTCTTATATGACTTAGACTAGACCCTGGGGGCATTTTCTTATTCCGCATTATTTCTATTATATAATATTATGAGACTTACTTATTTATTCTTTTCCATTTGCTCGATTATTTATTCTTGTCCTTATTTAACATTGGGTTGAGGGTTCGCTTACCGAGGTGGAAAAGGTAAGTGCCCACATGACTTATGTCAGATTGGGTCGTGACAAGTTGGCATCAGAGCTATAGGTTACCCAGTCTATAATACAAGAGCGTGTCTAGTAGAGTCCCGTGGATCGGTATGATGAGCTCCGTACTTATCTGCGAGAGGCTATAGGACATTTAAGAAATCTCACTTTCTTTCATTCTTTCGTGCAACTTTATTCAAATTGGTATCTAGTCGATTCCAATTGGTATTTGAACTTTCTTATCTCAATCACCTAGGAGGGTGGAAACTCATCCTTAATCCTTTTGCGAACGGTCAACCTATGGCGTGTTGTGGAATGGTACGAAATGTGTTATCCTGATTCGGGCGAGTGATTCAGTTCAGTTACTAGTTTTGGCCTGAGGTTTTGATTGTGTGGAGTCACGACTAGACTCGGTTGTTGTGTGGAGTCGCGATTAGACTCGTTTATTATGGAAGTTCTTGAGAAATTAGAACATAGTTCAAAGGGTTACAGGGTCTCCATGTTTTAGCGTTGGGTTGCTCAGATGTGACAAAGTGCATTATGGCTTCACAATATTGGGTTGCTCAATGATGTGATCGGTTTGACTTTAGCTTCATCAAGGCTTTATGATGGTGCGCGTGACACTGGTGAACCAATGGCGGGTCGACGATTCAGCAACGGTAGAGTATTAGACTTCGGTATATGAGGACAAGTGTAAGTTCGGTGATGACCATCGAATATGGGCAACGTATTGTGATCGTGGATAATAAAGAAAAGAAGATGACAATAAGGATATAAAGGAAGCTTTTGTGCAAGTGTGTAGCGAAGTAAGACTTCTTAGAATATCTTGGATATCAATATTTTTCTTGATATTGGGAAAGAAAAAATTGGTATCTGGCATGGTTGTCAAGATAAGGTTGCAACTGGTGCTAAAGGTTATTCTTGATATAAGTTAGTTGATGTTAAAGGACTACTCGGTTATTAAGTGAATGCTATGGGCACATCGTTTGATCGATAAATTTGATTGGGTTGTAGGCTTTGAAGAGTTAGTAATTGGCTGATGGGAATGACTTCAATTATGAGAGTATGCGATAAGTTAATGACTTGAGGAGTTACTGGTTGTTCACTTAGATGGGAGGAGAAACATTGATATTTCTTGTGGTTTGTCGGGCTTAAATGGATGATTAGTTTAGAGGATTGAGTGGAGTTGAGCGATTGTTGGTTGATAGTGATAAAACTGATTCGAAATGAAATACGGGAACTGAAGGATTACAATGAGGCATCGTGCTATCGGGTTCAGGAGATTAAGGTTTGTAAGCCTTGAGGTGAGGTAACGTGGGCACGTGAGTTGTGTTTGGGTTGCGGGGGCATTATATCATGAAGTTCAGTAAAAGGGGGGCCGATGAGGTTGATTGATATCTTCGAGATTAAGAGCAAAAAGGAAATTGTTAAAACAAGAGTTAGTGATATGAAAGTTCGGTTGTGATTGTACAGTGTAGAGTGTGCTGGAGAGTTATGGATGAGTTGGAATGTTTAGTTATATTATAGACTAGTAGAGATTAGTGGTGGACTAAGGTTGGGAACCTTATATTCATTGTGTAAAAGAATTGGCTAGATCCCACTACTAATGGTGTTATTACTCGGCTTATATGATTGGAAAAAAAAGGATTAGCGTGCGAGTGGATAGAGATGTTCAGATTTGAAAATTAAGGTAAGAGATGATTCTTCGGGGACTTGTGATGTTAAAGATTTGAGTAAGGGTTTAGTAAACATGGGTACTTGAAATGATAGAATGGACGATGATGGGTTAACTGAGTTAAGTTCGGTATACATTTCGGGAATTGATTGAAGCAATTCGGGCAAGGACGATTCAGTAGGATACATAAGGGTATTAGTGATATTGTTGTGTGATACGCTAGATTTAGAGAGTGTTTAGTTCAGAGTGGTAAGCATTAAGGAAACGCTAATGTGCAGAGTGTGTGGTACGATCCTATTCCCAAGATTAATTCGGCTAGTTTTCAAGATTTATGATTATGTGGTATTCGATGGAGTGGATTCGAGGATTGATTACGGTATCGATGATCGTGAAGTGATTAGAAAATTGGGAATTGACGAGTCGAGGAAACGTATAGATAATTGTGAATCGATAAGAAAAAGGTACATCTTGGGGATTTCTAGGGTCCATATGGTTTATGGTGTCGGCTTCTTGAATTTTCCAGTTGAGATGTGTTTGTTACGAGAGCTTAAGAAGGAAAACTACAGGGATGGACTATGTGATATGATAGAGTTCCGCGAGGTTCGCGATCCGCGACTAGTGAGAAGCATATTTCAGTGAACCACCTTGTTGAGGTTTATCAAAAGTGGCTTGGTGGTACCCCGTCGGATAAGTTTCGTGACCTTCTACAATGGATGAGTTAGCATGCCCTGAGAGAGAAGATTGTGGAATCCCTATTATGTGAGGACTAGAGTTAAATTTTCAAGGCAAGACCCTACTCGTGGTGATATTTTATGTTGCAAGTAGTATTGACTGGACAGTTTGGTTAAGCGCTTTTGGTTATTAAAGACTTGGGGGTGATTGCGTGAGATTTAGAGCGGCAGTGTAAGACTGGATACTTTCGGAGAATTTACTAGCATATCGAGGTGATACTATGAGAGGTTCGATGGTTATATATTACTATATGAGGCTTCAGGTTTCGCGTCGAAAGGTTCGAGATTGTATTGGAATTGCATATCAGGTAAAGGTTAGGAAATATGAAGATTGAAATCGTAAGGTATAGCTCTTCGATACTAAGTTGATAACTTAGATAGGACTCAAATTATGGAGTCGAAAGCGATAGGAGATTTGTTATACGTGGTATGGCTATGAATGGCTTCGAAATTAGGAGTCGATTCTAATGACTATTGGTAATATTCGAGAATTGTGCATTCATTTAGGGTCAGCACGGTTTGAGTTAAGCGTAATGGTCTATGGTTATAATTCCAAGAAGATATTTAAAGATTCGATACGTTTCGGCTCAGGTTCGAGGTATGACTAACTTACCGAGGTTTGTTAGGATTTCCTAATTGGTTTGATGATACTTTCTGAGGACAGTTAATTGGACAAAATAATGGTATACAATAAGCCTAGTACATATTTGAGGAGGAACTGTTGTTCGAGAGGTCTTTATAGTGACCAGTGGAGTTCCGACGGTCTTTGCTCGGCGAGATATTTAGTGGTATGGTTCCTATATTATGACTTGATGGTTTAGAAGACTTGGAACTAGCCAAGTTGGCTGTCAGTAAGGTCAGTTTTGATGGAAGTGCATAGAGAACTCAGGTAAATCAAGGATTCATTTAAGGAAAGAGTAAGTCATGGTTTCGGGCTTGTGGTGTGTGTCCATGTGTTTCTAACAAATCGCGGTGCGAGTAACGGCTTTAGAAGATGAGGGAGGAAGAGTTAGCAGAATCAGAGTATTTCATCGTTCAGAATGGGTTATGGTTGTGACCATATTTTAGAGGATTGCATTGGTTGGGGAAGTAGCTGTGGGGCCTTTTGATTGAGCTCAGAGTTGCGATTTTATCAAATCGGAGCATCCGAGTAATCGATTTCTTTATTCGAGGATCAGTTGCGAGGGAAATCCGAATATGGAGATATGAGAATGGTAGCTTGAGCTAAGTTTAGAGAGTTGTGACTGGTAAGCGAGCCGAGGAGCTTGGGCCTGTTTGAGACTACCCGTTGTCGGACCCTTGTTCTATGAGTTAGATTTTCACTAGATCTGTCGAAGGTTCATCCGGTTTTCCATGTTTCTGTGTTGGAGAAGTACAGTTCTGGTGGTTTATGTATCATTCGTTGGGATTCAATTTTGTTCGATGAGAATCTTTCCTATTAAGAGAAGTCTGATATGTGTTCGAGATACCCCCAGTTTTTGCGGGCTCAAGTATCTTTCCTCGTTCCCTTCCTTATTGCTCGAGGACGAGCGATTGTTTAATTGGTATGTGGCGTAACGATCCGCTCGGTTGTTATTGTGTTTTTGACCATTTTGCACCGTTAACCCATCCCTGAGCCTTATTAGTACCATTTTGACCTGCGGGGACAGGTTGCATGGTTCCTTAGGCATTGGAGTGAGTTTTGGAAAATTTGGCTTTTAAGTGAAAATCGTTTGACTCATGGTTGACTTTTGGGTAAATGGACCTTTTTCGGATATCCGTTGATTCCAAGAGGTCCGGATAATTGTTTAGAACTTGTATGTATATTCGATTCGGTTCCTAATGCACTTAAGTGCATTTTGGGGCTTGGGTTGGAAAGTTGATTTTAGGCCGTTGGGGAGCTGACTTGGAAAATGAGACCTCCGTTAGGAATTTTGAGGCCACGAGTGCGTTTGTAGCGCGTTTTGATGTATACCTGCATATTTGGTTTGTGTCTGGAAGGTTCTAGGGTGGTTTCGGGTGTCAATTTCAAGTTTGGAAGACACCAGAATTTTTTGGTGTCTAGTGAGCGCCATTGTAACTACCCGTCCGATCGTTATTTAATACTTCGCGAACCCATGCCGAATCTAGGTCTATGATCGTAAATAATAAGCCCTATGGGGTGTTTTAAGGATCAATAGTGGGAAAAATCAATTTCCTATAGAGTTAGAAATCGTGGACCCAGGACAGGAGGTGGACCGCTATAGCGGTCAAGGGACCGCCACAACGATCCCGCTATAGTGGAACCTCGACCGCCGAAGCGGGCGAGGCGGGGCAGTAGGCTCATTGTGGTCACTTAGTTTATATTTCACCCTCCCTTTTTAAGCAAAAGACCTCCCAAGGCTGCTATTAGGTTTGCACAAGAAAAAAAACCCTTCACACCAAGAAAAGAGACTCTTTCCACTTCCTCCATATCTTTCCCCACGATTATCATCTCTCATGGATTCGGATGAAGGTTAGGAAGGTGAGCAATTCATGAAAATTCAATTGTCTGTTCGTCGACAAGGTAGGTTATGGTTTGCTTGAGTTAGACTTTGATTAGTGAATTGTATATACTTTTAGAGTTGATGGGAGATTACATGATTAGGTCTTCGGACACTGAGTTTGGATGGACCTATTCAAAAACTTAATGAAAATTATGTGTAAATAGTAGCTATGGTAACAATGAATACTTATTTGAGTGTTGAGTGCTATCATCGTTGAGAGGTATGTGTTACGGAATGGGAATGGATTATGCATCATGGCTAGAAGGGGTATTTCGTTGTTTAGATTATGTATTCCTAGGAGTCCTTGATTTCCGTCTTTATTTCCAAGTATATTGAGATATTCATATGATTGTCACTCTTGCTAACAAGAGGTTTGTATTGGGAGGACTGAAGGAAATCGTGATAATACTACGCCCATCAAGGGCATGATTCATGACTTGTTTGATTCATTTGCATCATTGCATACATTGCATGTGGTTTTGAGGAAATACGTGGAACAGGAAAGTCTGCTTATGGGTCAGTTGTGTTATCTGGTCACAAAGCCGGTTGGGTTGAATATGAGAAATCTATATGAGGTGGATCCGCGCTCGAGGTTCTTTCCAGAGCGGAGGATTTATGGCTTGGGTCCGATGAGTATCTGAAACGAGTGGTACATGGACACCATGGGTCCCCTGCAGGTCATGACTACTGAGCAATGACATCAGTTAGCATGTATGTACAACGTGGTTGGGCCCTTGCATCGCATCTACATTGCATTACATCTCATATTTCTACGTTCTGTATGTGTGTAAAGTCAGCCTGTTATATTGCACTGTGCATCTTCTATGATTTCGTTGAGATTGTGTGAGGTGGTGGCTATTATGAGGATAAGTGTAAGAGCGGATTTGTCACGACCCAATTTGGGCTCGTGCGGGCACCTACCTTTCCACCTTGGTAGGCAAACCCTCTCATTTATATAATAGCTCAATCACACAACATTCCATTTAAAGCATTTGGTAATTAAGAAATACAGCGGAATTCCATTTATAAATATTCGATAAACACAAGGTTTAAATGTTTACAACAACACCAATTTACAGACTCGATCCGACTTCCCATGACCTGGTCTAGACTAGTACAAGAGCGACTAATGACTCAGATTACCGCTACATTCTACGACTCAACCTCTGTCTCAGAATGAAATGGGAGGAGGCCTTCCAGATAGGCATCACACGTTCCGCTTCATATCAATCAAATACCTGAAACAATCTACACCCCAAAAAGAGTGTAGCAAGTGCAATATCAGTACAATCCACGCGTACTGAGTAAGTATCATAGGCCGACAATGGTTAGTAACACATATTGGTAAAGAATTCACGAATAATGATGATAATCACTAAATCAAATCACTATCCATATACAGTACATCACAACGTCAATATACCATGGGACGCAACTACTCTCTAATGAATTATAAGTTAACCGATCACCTACACCACATTCTCAATATACAAGTACATCACAACGTCAATGTACCATGGGACGCAACTACTCTCTAATGAATTATAAGTTAACCGATCACCTACCATGCATTCTCAATATATATATATATATATATATATATATATATATATATATATATAATTCCTAAGTCGTTCATTTGTGTTTAGGGGCGAACTCATCATTATAACGTCCTTTTATCCAACCTCGCTTAGAAACAATTTACAACTAATTTTAGGTTAATTTAACAGGCACAAGTCAACAATATAAATCACATATAATAGAGTCCAAATGTTTGTCATTGTTAAGTGAAACCTCTAATCCACAACTCACCAAGTTTGAATACGTTCAATCAATCCATTCAATCACGAATAAGTCATCGAGCATCTCAAGATCAAGTTATAATGCAATGCAATACGATGAGGGTATGAATGCAATGCAATGCCATGCAAACGAGGTGTACACATGTACTCCGGATGGAAATATCGACGTCTCGGTAGCACAACCCAGCGTGACTAGCAGAGTCTAAGTGTCACCCGTCCCGGATCTTTGCCCAACAAACAGACGGGACCCTGGCTAATTTCTCACAGGGGGAGTCTCACCAGCACCACTCTAGGGGACACGCGGAGTCCGTGCACTAACAATGATTCCGGAATATCATCGGAATCGGCCATGCAACAACGATGCCGAAATAAACCATCAAACATTGGCAATCTCACAATCACTCAAGTAAAAGAGTCTGTCAAATATCAATTCTATACAATCAATGATTCCGGAATGGATCTTCGGACATCAGCCTTTTCACAATCACTCAAGTAAAAGAGTCTGTCAATTATGAGTTTCCCACAATCAGCGATTCCAGAATGGATCTTCGGACATCGGCCTTCTCCCAATCACTCAAGTAAAAAAATTTCTCAAATATCAATTTACTCAATCAACGATACCGGATCATCTTCGGGTATCGGCCATGCATCAAGAATGTGAAAGAATGCGTGCAATTCATATGTCAATCATCAACAATCAAGTTCAATATTGCAAGTACCAACAATGGGGTACGCCAACAATGTATCATATCACAATACCAACAATGGTATGCCAACAATATATCAATATCATAAGTACCGACAACGGTATGCCAACAATGTATCATAGTTCAACTACCAACAATGGTATGTCAATTCTATCTCAAATCAAGACGATAACACAGATTCTAATTTACACCAACTACTCACAGCATCAAACCATCACAATGGAACAATCAAGGTACATATAACGGGGTGGCTAGTCTCAACACTCAATAGATCAATCAATTGATATACAGTATTCCCTAAATCAGCCTATTAGTTTAGGACAAGAATCTCACCCTACACTCGGGTCATTCATCACAATTTAACTAGAACTCAATCACAACCATGGTACATTTTATTATCTCATTTAGCAGTTAGATTTTACCCCGTTAATCATGTATTACTGGAAGTTTTCATCGTTATACCCAAAATAGATTTCGCTCGTTACTCCTAGGTCACATAAATCCATCGATAATCAAGAAAATCACATCAATACCTAAGGAATCTATAGGCCACAAGCTCGAACAAACAAGTCACACATAACAATACCATCCTAGAATTCCATCCCAAATCTCATATTTTCTGCACATGCATTCTCCGTTTCTCCTAATACAACAATACGGGAAACTAATTAGAGTCTACCGAAAGGAAGCCATAACCTACCTCATGGCCAAGCGGGTGCCACGAACATCCATTGATTCTTTCAATCGATCGCCACATCATAATCCGCATGAAATAGTTTGGAGACAACCATGTTACCCATGATTAATGCTTTCCACTTGAATCCTTCATAAGAGATTTGGATTAATAGGGAGGTTTGGGGTCTTAACCCACCTCTAGTTTTCTTCTATACCAATGCTAAGAGATTTTCCCATTTTCAAGCTTGTAGTTGGGAAGAACCTATTTACAAGATCCATGCAAGAATCTATTTTCAAGAGAAATGAAATGTAGAGATATAGGTCATTAGCTCATTTTAGGTGAAGAACATGGGAGATGGCTTAGAGAGAACTTAGGGGGAAATGTTGCTACCTCATCACTCTTCCAACTCTAGATTACTTGAAAATCCACTTGATGATTCTTTAGGTGAATATGTATAGGAGTAATTTCTTAGGTGGAAGCAGGGTTGGAGGGTCTTAGAAGGATTTATTAGGACTAAAAATCTCATTTTTATGCTTTCCCACTGAACTGGGCGCCGGGGATTTAGGGTTTTTGAAAAATGGGACAATTCCTGAAATGATCCCTTAAATAGGAAAATTCACTGTGCGACACCGCCCCAGCAGTAAGTTCACCGCTACAGAGGTACCGCTAGGGTAACTAATATGTCGCTATAGCGGCTCTAAGGTCCTGTACACTTACCGCTATGGCGGTTAGTACACCGCTACAGCAACCGTTATGGCGGTCAAGTTCGGTCTAGTCACCGACGTTTCTATTCGTTATGCAATGCATAGAACGATTTTGGTTTGGCTTAACAGATTTCCAGGATTTAACGAGGTGGAGACACTGTTAAGGGGCCATAGTAGTCGTCTTCCTTCGACATGCACAGTAACGACGAAATGGGTCATTGCAGGATTTCAGATAGTAAGTTCTTCCCTGGGTGCATCACATTGTAGTAAGTGAATTGAGTAGATAAACTCTACGGCTAAAAAGTAGGAATTAGAGATTAGGGTGAATGTGGGGACGAGATTTAATTAATTGGATTAAGGGAAGGGGACATGTAATGATTAATTAGAAAATAGGTAATTGTTTGGGGATAAAAGAAGTGAATAGCTGGTGTAGAGAAGTAAGATAGTGACAGTGAGGGAAACTATATTGAGAGTCCTGAGAGACATTGACTTATCTACTTATCTTATTGACTGTATATTGAGTTGTGTGAATTAATCTTAGTTGACCTATGATGCTTACCGAAAGTGTGGTGTCCCATTTTACTCTTTACTCATTTTTGGG
>NC_081343.1:32743323-32791258 GCF_029784015.1 Lycium ferocissimum | reverse complement strand
CCTAATGCGGCGGTCGTCGCAGTGTCGGACACGTATGACGACTTAACCTTATCAATATTAGGGCTTCCTTTATTCTAAAAGGGCTTTATGATGTATGAAAGACCCATAGAGAAAAAGCTATAAATAGGGAGGCACTTCCCTACTTTTAGGGGTTAGCTTTTCAGATCTAAAACATTGTATTAGAATTTATATTGAAGCTTTCTCTCTCTCTCACTCTCTCTTTCTAATTTTGGTCCGGGTTGTAGCGTTAACTTCATTTAACCATATTATTCGACATAGCACTGAAACATACATATATATATATATATATATATATATATATATCTAGCTCAAATCCATAATATTAACGTGTTCAATCAAGTTATTAGCACGTAGATTTATAAGTCATTATAAACGAATCTGCTAATACATTCCTCATTAATCCAAATAGATTAAAGTATCCACATATCCTATACCTCATTTACAAATTCATCTTATTACCTAATTTCGGGGTAAACAACAACAATTTAGTTTTATTGTTGGCAAATAATTCTTTTCTTGTCAGAGAATTTAATTTTGTTGTCATAGTATTGATTATTGTTGCAAAAAATATTTTTGGCAATAAAAAAAGTTATTGCACATTGTTGCAGTAACAGCTTGGGAAAAGTTCATGCAATAAAATATTTTTTTTATTGCCAAAAATACCTTTTGCAATAATAATAATCTATGACAACAAAAAAAAATTGTTGACAAATATATATTTTCTTGTAGTGTGAGACCCAAAATCCAGTTGTGTCTCCCAGTCGTCGTGTCTTACGCAAAATAAAAAATTTCGGTGACTGGTATCCCCTCCAGTGCCTGTTGCCTCCAGTTGCTTCAGTGGGCTTGTTTCATTTTGGACACGTGTCACTTATTAAATTGCATGGACAAAATTAGTTCCCCTACGATAATCTTTTTCTTTTCCAAATTGCCCCCTCTTTTTCTTCCTTTACACACACCAAGGCCGCCTCTTCTTTCTCTTTTTTCCATACCCAAAAAGCTAATCGACCAGTTTCTAATATATTCTAAGTGCAAATTTATTTTTCAATTCTCATATTATTTTGTAAAATATTCCAACAATAGTTGATGAAATCAGCTTAAGAAGATATCTATTCGATTCTGATTTTCCGGTGAACTCAGCAATTGTTTGAAACTAACTGGGTGTATTTGATGTAGAGGTGGACGTTCGTTTTTTCGGTTCGGTTTTATCAAACTTCGGTTTGGCTATTTCGGATTCGGTTTTTTGAAGGTGGACACCGAACGCCGAACCAAACTAGTTCGGTTCGGTTCTTTCGGTTTTTTAAAGTTCGGTTCGGTTCGGTTTCGATTTTTCAATTTGATTTTTTTGATATGATATTAGAAGCGATTCCCTTGAAACTAATTCATATTCTCAAAAGCAATAAAATATAAAACTGATAAATTAAAATCAAAATCAAACAAACAGGATATCCCAAGAATAGAAAACTATAACCATGATATTGGATTACTTAGGTGTTATATACATACCGTAAGAATAATTAAGAAAAGCATATAAAGGACATACATTAATCACTAAAAACACATCTGATTGCCTTCCTTAACATATTTGATTTTCTCAACTAATGTAGAAAATTAGGGATACAAATGCAAAAGAGGGCTTGTTACAATTGAGTTTTTTTTGCTTTAAACTTAATGGACCTGGACTATTTTAATTTTTTTGGGTAATGTATTAAATTTCGGTGTGTGTTCGATTTTTCGGTTCGGTTTTATCAAACTTCGGTTCGACTATTTCGGTTTCGATTTTTTGAAGGTGGACACCAAACACCGAACCAAGCTAGTTCGGTTCGGTTCGGTTTGATGAAGTTTCGGTTCGGTTCGGTTTTTCGATTTTCGGTATTTATGCCCAGTCTTAATTTGATGTTCTAACGTGGAGATGGGATCGGAAGAATAGAGATGATTTGTGCACATACTAGGATGGAACCACTATTGATTTGTTCATATAAAGAGGAGAACTTTAAATGTGTTCCGAAATTGATCAATGGCGGAGCTAAAATTTTCGTCAAGGATGTTCATACTTTTAGGCCAAGGGATAAGCGAGAATAAAAGAAGAAGCAGCACTTGAATACTTTGAAGGTGCAAAACGGACCTGTGCCCAGGCAAAGAGCCTAAACAGGAAAAAAGTCTAAAGTGTAGGAGCTGGGGTTCGAACATGCGCCTTCAGGGACAGTTTGCACTCTTGGCCGCTGAACTATCTTCCCCTTCTTTAACAAGGGTGTTCACCCGTTAATATATAACCAAAACTGTCTATATTTAACCTATATATCCGGAAATTTTTTCCGACGAAGGGTGTTCTGACAACCCTTGGGTGAGTGTAGCTCTGCCCCTGAAATTAACCCAGACATTTGGGGTATACAGCTTGCATTTGATGGCAGCAGTGGTGGTTGGTTTTTATTTCTGTCTTTAGTAGAATGAAGAAGGAAAAAGATTAAGAGAGGGACTCTGATTTTGTCCGTGTGATTTAATAAATGAAACATGTCGCAAATCAACAAGGGCACTGGAGCAACTTGAAGCAACCGGCACAGGAGGGGATCCTAATCCGGAAAGGGGAGCCTAGTTTAGTACTTTTTTTGAAGAAAATAAAATAAAATTGGCTATGCGGAGTGTAAATAAAAATGGCTCTACTTAATTAGTGTTATATCTGCATTCCGCTGGTACATATGCGTAACTTTCACAATGCATAAAAGACATTTGGAGGACAAGTCAAACGACACAAATATTGGACGATATAGGCATGTTGGGCTTTCTTCAACATGTAAAATAAAGAGTTAATTTATTCATGTGTTATCACTAAACTTTATTTTTTGTAATGGTAAAATCAAAAATTATTTTTTGTCCATTAAAGTAAAAATAGTATGTTACTTTATAAATTAGTATAACATATTACTTTTATTAATATAGTGGGTAAAGTTAAATTACTTTAATGCAACTCCCTCCGTCTCATATTACTTGATCATTTTTCCTTTTGCACGCCCCTTAAGAAAATCATAAATAAAAGATGTATTTTACCACGTCACCCCTATCTCTCTCCAATAAATACATTCTAATCAATATTGACTATTTTCAAGAACATTTAATACTAAGGGTAAGATGGAAAAAATTTAATTAATTTTATCTTGGTTTTGCAAAATGAACAAGTAATTTGGGATATATATTTTTAGTAATGTGGCCAAGTAATATGAGATGGAGGGAGTAAGAAACTTTTGTAACTTTTGTAATTCTACTGTTATAGTAAGTAACATTCAGTGACCGTAAAACTAAACTCAGTAAAAATCAGTTGAGTTGAATTACGACTAACCTGGTCCGGGAAGGAAATCTTTGACCACTTTGGGCATTGGAGTAATGGGCAATTTTATTTTCCAGTAAACCTCCGGAGATATAGCAGCAGGAGTACTTGCTACAAAAGCAAGCTACATATACATACAACAATAATGGTTAAAAAAAGAAAAATCAGTAATTCCCATGCAAACAATTAGTAGAACAATAAACAGACACTTTAATTTGTTAAATCAAAGAGTATATGAGCATATAAACTACTATTTTCAAAGCAATGGCTATATTGGAACTATGGTTTAAAATTTTTAGAATGAAATGATAGCTGGAAAAAGATGAAATTTAAATAAAATTGTGAAAGATATGACAAAACTATGTATATAAAAATAGCACTTACCACATAAATGGTGAGCGAGTAGAGTAGCTGCAACTTCATTGGAAATCTTTTGCTATGGTAGATTGTAGAATAGCTAATAGGACTGAAAGAAAAAGCTTGGATGGAACCAGATTAGGAAACTGTCCTTTATTTTATAGGCATGGAATAATACACTACCCACTTAGTTACAGCAAATGCTTGGATGGTTCAGAATATAAAAATGTCCTTTATTTAAAGGCATCCAATAATACACTACCAACTTGGTGTAAGCAGAAACTAAAGATTACTGTCCTCCTTAATGAAAACAATTAACGAAGCGCTGACATCAATGGCCTTGAAAATAGTATTTTCTTAAGCTGAACCTAGATATTGGACATACAATTAAATGCGGAAGGTCGAAGGTCCATCATTTACTCTCTCTGTCTCAAAATATTTGTCGCATTTTTCATTTGCACGCCTCTTAAGAAAACATTTATAAGAATAGCATTTTGACTATTTTACCCTTTTAATATATTTCATGTAATCTCTCCCCAATAAATATCTACTCCATCAATGGTGAGAACCTCTTAAATGTTGCTAATTAATACAAGGGTAAAATGAGAAAAAGTTACTTGATTTTGTCTTGATTATATAAAACGACAAATATTTTGAGATAAGTATTTTTAGTAAGGATGATAAATATTTTGAGATGGAAGGAGTATCAATTAGCAACTCTCAATTAGCCAATAACAATTTATCCGCATACTATGTGTACACTACATCAGTAGATGCATGATATATGTTTGCTAATATATTACTATCACTATGGATGGGCATTTGGTATTTTCAAAGTACGGGTTTGATAATTCGATAATCAGTTGTTGAAAGTAGATATCAAATACCATACCAAAAAAATTTGGCTCAACAATTGGGTAATCGGTAAATAAAACTTCACTCCGGTACGGTATGTAATACCGTATTGAGGTAGATTTGGGACTGAAGAAGATCATATGATAATATGACTTAATTGTGTTTAACTATTTATTGCAAGCACCAGGGCCAGGATGAGGATAGTTGCCGTTTAATCTTAAGAAAATACAAATATAATAATCATGAAGGTGAGTTCCTTGAAGGAGATGCTGTACAGGAAGTTGAAAAATGTATGACTGATGTGAGAAATATGTTGAATGCTATGTTGAGAAATAAAATTGATGATACTATCAATGTTGAGTCATATTGTTAAAAGAACCATGGTGTTCAGGGGGTGATAATAGGTTTCAAGAAATTAATGATTCAATGAGTGAAAATGATGCTGCAACTAATTTAAAAGGTGTTAGAGTTTTAGCTCCCTAAGCTGATGATAATTTGATGCACTCATTTTAACAAGATCGATAACTAACTTAAACAAAAGTTAGAATGTTCACTTAAAAATTTGGAAATATGTTTTGTGATTATCTTTCAAATTGTTTCGGTACGGCAGAAGATCGGTCATAGCTCATAGGGACAAAAGATTTTTTCGGCTAATTATTGTCTATTGATGAGCATGATACACATATGAGTTATAACAAGTGGTGGGCCTTTAATTTATTCAATAAATATTTCGGTGTTCGATAAGTACCAAATAGCATACGGCATTGATATTTTATACCGAACATGAATCTGAATATCGTAAATATGAAATTTTGCTCTCGAACATCGTACCGAGTATCAAATTACCAAAATTTCGGGTTCAGTTAGGTAATATGTTTTCGGTATTTTATGCTCAGCCCTAATTATCACCTAATCATGGTCAATCATATGTATATATAAAAGCAGGCAAAAGGCCCGCTGACGTGGCGCTCTATAAGGCCACCAAAAGAGCATTTATCTTTTTCCTTGGAATTTTACCTTTTTCCATTTTTTTTAAATACCTCGCCTGGAAAAAAGAAAAAAACAATGCAAGTTTTACCCTTCCCAAACATTGTGAAACGCCACCTTCTTTAAAGTCACTTAATTATTGCTGCCTTCGTGAAAAAACTAAAAGTCGCGACTTTAAAATTATCTTGATTACTCCTTATCACTCTCTTCCTGATTTTACTCCCATCGATTCCCTATATAAAAGTCATAATGTGTGAGACTACAAGTCAATATCACGAAACGATGCCCACAGAACAACAAATAGCACCGTGCGAAAATGAAGTGTTAAAACACCAAACATTCTAGATCAAACTCCATAAATTGCTCTTCCAACGGCTCTGTTGCATAAACAAGGGAATAAATATGTATATGGACAAAGTTCATCCACCAATACCAAGTTAAATCCTTATGGATGAAAGTTAAAGGTTTCTGAAGCAGCAGGTCGTGAAAATAAAGCGAATATATAGCAGTGACAGAGCGATAGAGGGGATGAAGATCAGCAGTTCCCCGAACAATATAAATTCCAGCAGTGGTGAAAGAGACGAGACATGAATTGGATTTAGTTTCTATTTTTGGGTTGGAAACGAAGAGGTTAACGAAAGTGGTGCGTACACAGATTTTTTTTGTAAGCGATGTCTATATTTTGATGAAGTGAAAAAATCACTATAACAACATGAGACATGTTGCAAATTACAAAAAATGAATAGGTTTAATTTGTTCTCAAAAATTATGGTTTTTAGACTGTTTATGTTATAGTTACTAAATAACTGCTTTTTCTTTGTATTGTATTTTTATCGCTTCTGTTGTACATAACTGTGTTTTGGTGCATTGATTTACTTTTATTTTGAAGCAGTGGCTGGCAACATCTTCTATCAAGTGAGTACATTTTCTACTAATATATCTGTATTGCACATTATTTGTAAGTAATATATCTACTAAATTTTCCCGAGAAAGCAGTTTCTAAGTGCATCTGCACCTGGTTGATAGCTTGGGGTACTTTTTATCTTTTTATTGTCATCTTTTCCTTTCTGAAACAAATAAAACAAAGAATATTTTCCGCATTAATTTGGTGGATTTTCAGGCCGCCATAGGCAGTGAGTTTTGAATAAAAACTTTATCGAGTGAGATAAAAAAAGGTACAGGCATATTGATCAATTTCATGCATTTCCTCTTTGGTTATTATTATGTGAGAATTATCCTTTTCGTTTTCTAAAAGAGAAAGAAAAGGAAGACATGGTGACAAAAAAAAAAACGAAAGTTAAAAGTGCGTTTTCTATTATCAACGACTCAACCTGCACTTTCACAATTTAGTCATTCCTATTCATCTTCATGTTTTATATAAAAATGTAATTTACTAACTAATTAATCATTTTATGGAATTGTAAATTAAATATACTTTTCATAATAATATTTCTTTGTTCCACATCGTAGTCCTCCTATTTTTATAGTATGTTATATTTGTCATTAACTACTTATATAAACTTTTTAACATTTCATAGAATTATTTTTTTCATTTATTTTTTTAATCATTTCCATTTTCTTAAAATTTACTTTTAAATCTGTAGACAATTACAAATGTAATTTAATAGACTTTATAAATACAGTTATTATAATATGCTAGGGAATGCACCGGCTTACTTTGCTAAGTGTGAATCATTTTGATTCATTATTTGCATCTTCTTTATTTCTTATCCATGAAATGAGAGGTGCAAAGGTCAAATATAACTTTGGTCTTCTTTATAGGAATTAAGGTAATTTTACTATTTGTAGCTTTCAAATGTTATGAAGTTGTACTTTTGTTCTTTTGGTTAGAAACTGTGAGATGCAATTTGAACAAAAAAATTGCCAAAGAGCTATTATCAACTATCAAGTACACTAGAGATCAGACATGGATTCTAAGTTTATATTGAGCCTTCATAGTCTTTAGCAATTTTTGTTGCATGTACTATGTCAAGATCATGAGTTTACATATGTATTGTTCTCAAATAAGGTTGCTTGTCCGATTATTCATCAATTTATGTCAAGAGAAGAAAAAAAAAAAGTGTTACAGCAACCACTTTATGTTATTAGACCATTATTAATAAAAAATTATTATAGAATAAATTATTTAACACTATTGTGGTTTTCTTTACCAACCGCGCGAAGCGCGGATGTATTTACTAGTTAATATATGTCCATGCCCTATTAATTCATTTAATCAAGATAAGTTGATACGATTTGATATAAACACCGGATGCGAGTAAATATTTACCTAGTTACCGCCCCAACCCCTTTTACTTTTCATATTTGATGCTTTTACGATCTTAAGAAAACACTACTTAAAAATATTATTGATTAAATTGTCCTTGGTTATTCGTTAACCACAATTTATTACTACTATTTTTTACTATATTAATCTCTCCACATTTATTAGAGTACGAATAAAAAATAATAAAACTTTAACGAATAATTTTCTTTTTTTTAATAATAAATATTTTGAATCAATTATTTTTAGTAACAAAAAAGATTTATTAGAGAATAGTATTAGTTAGCTACCAAACATAGGCGGCTATTATTACTTTGCTTCAGAATTTGAGTTTTCAAATGTGCCAAAAGTTGCAACTTGCAAGGCGAAAATGGCCTATGGACCACCTGTATTTGGAGATAGTAACTCGGGGCACTTGGCCAAAAGGTCATTTTGGAAACTTATTTAGGCAAAAGGCCATAAGTGTTCAGAAATTGGTGCTTTAGCCACCATTTATAACGTTAGCACGTCAGAGAATTGTTGTGTCAAACTCCAGCCCCAAAGTTTTGAAAATACACTTTAGCCCCCCATTAACATTTTTATTAGCTGGAATATAAATAAAAACAAAATATTTCCCTCCAAAAGCTCCCGTTTTCTGGCCATTTTTCCGGCAAAAATTCCGGCTTTTCACCGGATAATTGGTCCCCAATGACGGCAAGCTTCCATAGTTCAGCCATTGTAAGTAAAATCTGGTAGAAATCGTTGAGAAGGAGCTTTCCTCATTGTTGTAAAAGCTCACTTTTTCGGCAAAAATTCTGGCCTCATTCCGACATTCCATCACTTCTCCATTCAAATACCTCAGTTCGCAACTGGTAAGAGCTTTATCCCTGCTCTTTTTGATCCTTCATCTGGTACAGCTCTCCGGTCAGTAATAAACCACAATAATAGACCACAGTCATCAACAAGTCATCGACCAGGCATAGAGCAAAGTCATAGTCTATTATATATTTTATTATGGCGTCGATTGCAGAATATATTATAGTAGGTGGTGATTACATGGGTGAATGGGAGGAGACCCTAAAATGTTGGAATTGGAATTCTGTGAGCAACGTGACAGTGTCGATTGCTGTGCGTCGCAATGGTGCGTGTAATGACTTGGTCACGAGCGTAATAAAAAGAAGGGAGTTAAATTGTGAGCCTAGTGACTTGCGCATTACTTATATGATTAATGGTTTGCCCACTAGGGAAAAAACCCATCCTTCTTTCATAACGAATGATAGGCAGGTGGTATTGTACATGCTTGATGTTGCTGCTGATGGTTCTAGGCCTGTTTTAAGAATAAATGTTATTGAGAGATCTCAAGTTGGTTCTACATCGCGGACCACCCCCCACCCACGTACCCACCACTTTCACAGCCTCCAGCCGATAAAGCTTCAATGCAACATGAGGGCATGGCTGATCATTTTATGGATATGGATGATCCTGATAGTGATGACGAAGAGTGTGATGGAAATGATAGGGGTGATGGGCAGCCACCAAGTGGTTCACAAAGAAACCACAACATCAGTGATGGAATCGATTTTTACTGTGGGCAAACATTTGAGAACAAAGAGTATTTAAAGGTTTTATTGAAGAAAGCTGCAATAGAGACCCCGTTTTGTTTTAAACCAAACAAAAGTAACAAAAAATATTATAAGATGGAATGCACCTCTCCTGATTGTGGTTGGATGTTGCGGGCCAATAAGTACGACAACTCGGATAGGTTTCGCATTTACAAGTACGTTGGTGATCACACTTGCGGGGTTGAACACGTTACGAGCACTCATAAGCATGCCTCGGCAGTTGTCCTTGCATCAGTCTTGATGAATGACTATATTGACAACAAAGGGCCAACGACAAAGGAAATTCAGAGGACGGTTTTCAGGGAGTTCCATTGTAAACCAAGCTATTGGCAGTGTTGGAAGGAAGGTGTAACGGCTAAGAACATGGTTAGGGGGACACCGGAGCACGGGTATGCTTGCTTACCGGCTTATTCGTACATGGTTGAAAATCTAAATCCAGGATCCAGAATTTGCATTTGTCTTGATGATGCAGATAGGTTCAAATATTAATTCGTCGCTTACAGAGCTTGCATTCGAGGATATAAACACATGCGAAGGGTTATTGCCATTGACGGCACACATTTATACGGCAGGTATGAGGGTGTGTTGTTTTCTGCCGTCGCACAGGATACTGAGAACCATATCTACCCAATTGCTTTTTGCGTGGCGGACAAGGAGTGTGATGAATCCTGGACCTACTTCTTCGAGCAGCTAAGGTATATAATCGACGATGAACCAGACTTGTGCATCATCTCTGATAGGCACAAGAGCATAGCCAATGACGTTTCCAGAATTTTTGAGCATGCTCATCATGGACTATGCATGAAGCATCTTGGTGATAACCTTCGAAAAAATTTCTAATGTGGAGATTCTCTTCATGTATACTATGATGCAGCAAAAGCATATGGTTACCAGGAGGTCAATGAACATTTTCAGGAATTAAGGAATAAATGCCCTGAAGCTGCT
The DNA here is from genome assembly GCF_029784015.1 of Lycium ferocissimum. Taxonomy (NCBI): domain Eukaryota; kingdom Viridiplantae; phylum Streptophyta; class Magnoliopsida; order Solanales; family Solanaceae; genus Lycium; species Lycium ferocissimum. The sequence continues at coordinate 32,780,889 of NC_081343.1, read as the reverse complement.
AATTGCCTCGAGTTTGATATTGGATTTGACAAGTGGAGCAGGGCATATTTTCCGAGCGTGAATAGGTACGATGTGCTTTGACCCACAAATACATTGGAGTCGCTAAACTCAATGTTGAGAGATGAAAGAAATTACCCCGTATTTGCCTTATTCACTTCCATTTCTAGGAGGTTTTCTAAAATTTTCAGGCAGAGACGTACAGATATCAGCAGTTCAATCAATTATTTGTGCCTTCAGCTGAAAAGATGCTAAGGGAAAAGATGAATGACGGCGACTACTTGTTTGTCAATAATATAAACGGGGATGCCGACGAGTTTATCGTAGTCAGCAGTGGCCTAGCTGCCAAAGTCAATCTACTGAACAAAACATGTACTTGTAGAGAGTATGACTTGGTGAAATTACTGTGCGCTCACGCGATGGTAGCCTTGAGATTAAAGTACGGACCTGATTATTGTTCGAGCATCTACGAGTATTCCTCGCCTATGTATAAATTTCAGTCTTACATTCTTGCATTTGGTGAAACTATTAATGTAGTCCCTGCAGAGTCAGAATGGGAAGTCCCAGAGAAGTACGCAAACATGTATATTCCTCCACCCCTTTACGAACCCAAACTTGGAAGGAAGAGAGTGAAGCGTATTCCTGGCATCGCGGAATCTTTCAAGTCCCGGGGAAGTAGCAAAGGGACGAGAAACAAGTGCTCGATTTGCAAGGGGGCTGGTCACAAGAAAACAACTTGTCGATATTTGAGAGAGCATCCCACTTGATCTTTTTTTATTTGAATGTATTTTTATTGTATTAGTTCAATATTAATCAACTTTGTTTTAGTCTATCATAGACTCTATGCGTGTTTACAATAACCAATTCGTTGGTCTATAATGGTTCATAGTTAGGAAATTAATAGTCCTTTGGGAGATCTATACTCCCCAATTAAACCCCTTAACATGCGGAAGTGAGTAGCGTAATGATTACATTTTAAGAGTACTGGCATTTCATGTCTAATCACACTAATAAAATACAAATTTAAACGACACCTCTATGCCACATGTCTCTTAGCCATTGGGTGACAGTTCACTTAACCGAGGCAAACAATCATTATATCTTTCCCATTCCTTATTTCCTCCATTTCAAATAAACTCAAGCCCATAGAAATTTCAAATCATCTCCAAAATGCCTAGAAGACTCCGCCTTCCTAGGCACCTAAGGCTACAAACTCCATCACCAGACGTTCTTCTACTACGAAATGACTTCAAACGACTCTTTAGGGGGCTGGGAGAGGACAGGGAGAGATTGACAAGGTCTCTTCGCAGGATTGAGCAATTTCTACGTGTCCTCTTGCAGCAGAAGAATATCGACCTAGATGCCCTCATAACCCCCCTGCAACCCCCCCCCCCCCCCCGAACCGAAACCCCCTAGACTAGTTTAGTTATGTAGTTTTAGTTTTTATGTATATTTTAATTTTGTTGTAAGTTTTTTGCAAAGCTTTCATTGGTGAAAGTTGTGGATGGAAGCAGCTTTTGGGCTTTCATGTATGAAAGCTTTTAAATGTTTTTGCTCTTATGGTTAGGGGTTGCAATGAAATGAAATATATGGTTGATGTTCATATTTCTTGTGTTGTTTTTTATTTATGTCCCTTTCTGTTTGTTGCGTTTGTTCTCTAACCGCCGAAATAGAGCTAAGTGGGCGGGGTCGATTAATAAACATAATTGTAGTAAATGACTATGATCTATAATTACTCATTGAGACGGTTTATGATGAACCTTAAAGGTTTATTATAAACCATGGGAATAATGGTTTTTATTGGAACGGAAAGCCTGCTAAATTTGCACAAGTCCAACAGACCAAAAAAAAAAAAATGAACCCCAAACCCCAAACCTAAAAAAAGCCAAAAAAATAAAATAAAATAAATAAATAAAAAGACTTGATACTATTTAAACATTATAATAACACTTTAATACATCATATGAGAGTCTTCATCCATTAGACACATAGTTCAAAATAGTTTTAGGACGCCTAATGGCCCTTAAATCGCTAATATTAGTCTAAAAAAGCCAAAAATAAATGAAATAAAATAAATAAAAAGACTTGATACTATTTAAACATTATAATAACACACATGATAAAAATAGTTTTAGGATTCCTAATGGTCCTTAAATCACTACTATCCAATTAGTCTGACAATAAGTTATTGTTCTCAAAGCACAACCTTGTTTTAAGGACAACATTACTTGTGCTTAAGGTCTTTTGATCATGTGTCTAATTGGTGGGGACTCTCATATGATGTATTAAAGTGTTATTATAATGTTTAAATAGTATCAAGTCTTTTTATTTATTTTATTTTATTTATTTTTGGCTTTTTTAGACTAATATTAGTGATTTAAAGACCATTAGGCGTCCTAAAACTATTTTGAACGTGTGTCTAATAGATGGGGACTCTCATATGATGTATTAAAGTGTTATCATAATGTTTAAATAGTATCAAGTCTTTTTATTTAGTTTATCTTCTTTTTTTGGCTTTTTTAGGTTTGGGGTTCTTTTTTTTTTGGTCTATTAGACTTGTGCAAATTTAGCAGGCTTCTCGTTCCAATAAAAGCCTTTATTCCGGTAGTTTATAATAAACCTTGAAGTTCCATCATAGACCATCTCCATGAGTAATTATAGATCATAGTCATTTACTACAGTTATGTTTATTAATCGACCTAGTACACTTAGCTTTATTTCGACGGTTAGAAAATGTATTTATTACAACGGTAGTAAAATAAAATATTCGTAAATTTACAACGGTAACAATCACCCTTCCCTATATAAAACCGAATCAAAATTCAAACACCTCCGTTGTCTCTTTTGTTGATCAAACACCTCCATATTCTCTTTTCTTGATCAAACTCCACCCAAAATGTCTCAGCTATCTGAAACATCTCAACCACAAGATCCCGACATTTGTTTCTGCGGTGAATACACTGTCTTGAAGACATCACGCACCGCAAAGAACCTAGGTCGCAGATTCTTTAATTGTGCAGTTGGAGCTGTAAGTTTCTAATTCAAAATGTATGCGTTTTTTATATAGTTTCAGGACAAAAAACTCTAATTGATTGTTGTTTGTTTCAGGATTATGGTGGCTGTGACTATTTCAGGTTTATTGATCCACACCCCAACAAAACACCAAAAAAATCTCAAATGAGCCTAGGACCTAGCAGGAGCTCAGGACCTAGCAGGAGCCCAGGTGGACCTGAGACACCAATATCAAGAGGCTTAACCAAATCCGAACTGCAAAATAGGCTCAGAGAATCTTTAGAGAATGAGGAATTACTTCACTCTTTGTTTAGAGAATCTGAAGAAAAGAAGAGTCTCTTGAAAGTTATGTTGGGAGAAGCTAAATTTGAGAGGGATGAAGTAAAACAGAGGTTGGTGGCGGCTAAAGAGAAAATTAATAGACTAACGATGCTTTTGTATGGTTTATTAGTGGTGTTTGCTATATGGCAATATGTAATAGGGCTGTAGTGGGACTGGGTATTTCATTTTGGCGTATGAAGAATTTTGGACAATATGAAGTGGGTTTTATTTATATGAAAAATATATGTGTTTGTCCTCAAGCGTTATAACATCTCTATTGAGTTTGTGCATAAACTTTATTCATAGTTGATAATAGTATATATAAACTCCACGATTGATGATCAACAAACTTCGTAGTAGATAATCATATTTGAAGACATCGAAGTTCACAATGAAACAACACACTTAGATACACAACAAATAAATTAATTGTTTGTTAAAACAATTATACTTGAAAACATCCAAAATATTTATGCACATCCAAATTCAAAAGAACACAATTATATACAAAGGTTTCAATGATCTAACCTTCACATATATTAATCCAAAACAACAAAATAATTGTTTGTTAAACTCGTCGTACATCAATACTTAAAACAGCATCATCCTCCACCACACATTCAAGAAACTTAATTGTTTGTTACATACAACCCAAATAACCAAATTAGTTGTCTGAAGAACTATTAATCTGGGCGAAGACGCCCAACACAACTTTTTCAAGGTCACATTCAACATCAGCTTGACTCGCCTCGCTAGCATTCTTCTCATCAACCTTAGCAGGGACATCTACTGCTTTCTCAACTTGAGCAGCTGGCATAGGGAGCTCAACCTTCCCTACCTCAGCCTTCTCAACTTTCTCGACTTCAAAAGTTGGTCTAGGGACCTCAACCTTCTTAAGATCAGCACTAGCAATCTTCTCATTAACTCGGGCAGTTGACATAGAGACATCTCGCGCCTTCTCGCCTTGACACTGGTCAGAAGCTCAAGACCTACGTTCACCTCGTTGATAGCGTATGGTCCACAGTGCTTGTGTACTTTTTGGACATAATTAAAAAGAATACAAATCCTAGACAACACAATTACAACAAAAAAAAAATTCAAAAAGTTCAACTTTCTGTTTGACAGTCTCCTGATTCTTCTTCTTCGCCTTTTCGCTCTTTCTAAATTTTTCTGCCTCCACATAAGCGAGAACAACATTCAGAGACTACTCCATCTTCACCAAATGCTGCCGCAGTTCCACATGCTCTATTGGCATTGATGGGCCCCCACTTGGTGCTGCACGACCCCTAGAAGTCTCAATGCCAACATTACCACCAAAATCTTCTGATTGAATATCTTCCACATCATATGAGGGCCCTTTGGACTCTTTTTCAAACCTAATACGACGCTTCGAGGCATGATGAGTATCCTCATCAGAATTTTCCTTGGGCTACTCTCTCAACCTACTAGGAGCCTTCGAGCCATTCTTTGGTGTAACCATTGCGGTCACGCCTTCCAATTCAATCTTCAATTTATCCATGATGGGATCATCAAAATTATCATCAAATACCAAGAAGTCTTTCATGTAGTCCTGCTCCATCTCACGCATTGTGGGGATGATGTAAGGGTGTACAACCTACAAATACGGAAAACATTAGCATTCAGTTTATATTTTTGCAAAAACATTGATAATAGACTCCAAATTTATACCTGTGAATTTCCCCCTCCAATACTAAAAGGATCACCTTCAGTAAATCGCTCCATTTTTGTGGTATGCCATCTAAGAATCCTAGGAATAGGCAGAAGAACCTCATCGTATTTGGATGCATCCCAGTGGAAAGCTTCATAAGTCCGTACCTATAATAACACAAATAATCACCGAGTGTAAAAATAAATAACATACGATATAATCTACTACACCGGTGGTTTATAACATGTACCATGAATGCCTGTGGAAGCCGAGAGCATATGATGGCGTCTTCTTATCAAGGTGGGTTTGGTGGTGCTCTGGAATGTCTACCTTGTCCATCAAGTATTCCAAGGTGAGTTCAAAGGATTCCTTTCCCCAAGGATAGCTCTGGAAGAATTCCAAATCGTCAGCCATTTTAAACCAATCAGCGTTCACACCCCTGGACACATCTTTGGCCATCAAAATTGTATGGAGAAACCACACAAGACAACATTTCAGCTCTTCTTCTTTATTTAATCTAGGCCCTTTTACCACCAATAATAGCTTGTCTGATGTAATCTTCTTCTTTCGAGTAACCTTTGCGTAGAATTCTGCCCCTTTCTTAATTGCCCTGTCCTCTCTAGATTGAGAGGGATAGGATCCACAATTTAAATCGGTGATCAACGCAAACTCCTTTAAGCCAAAACATGCAGGCTTGTCATTCACGAGGAACCATATTTCACGCTTCTTTTTCTGGATCACATGACGAAGAAGCATGTAGTGGATCATCCGTCCGTTGAAATTGATGAAGAATTTTGATAGCTTTCTAAAGTGACCAAAACAGGAACGCTTCTACATTTTCCTTAGTTTTTGATCTCTCAACACATTGCTAAATTCAACTAACAATGACACTTTTGCCTAAATGTAAACTTTTCTTTGCCAAAAGTTTCATAATCATCCAGCCAGTTGATCAAGCCATATTTTTCAACGTTAATTGTCTTTGCACAACATAGAAAGGACAAAGGAACAACATCTTCAGCAGCACTAGAGTGTTTTGAACTATCCCCAAATACACTCTCAACTCTACTATCAGCTCTATCTCCATCAACACTACACTCATCAATGGGATTTGAGTGGGGCGCACTCTCAGCTTCTGCACTTCTTTTTGTTTTTCTATCTCGGCTAAGTTTTTCACCTCTTCTATTTTTATCCTTATGATTCACATTAGAACAAGTTTCAACCATAGCACAAGAACGGAGGAGTATTTTTCCTCCTCTGCCTCTACACCTATTCATTTATACGATCTATATACAAATAATAGAAACGTTGATCAACCACGATATAACAATAATCGATAAAAAGTCTATTAATAGACCATATATAATTTCAAAAAGCAAAAACAGAAAAACAAAGATCGAAACAAGCAAAATAAGCATAAATAACACACATTTGGACGAAAAAACAGGCAAAACAACAAAGTTATTGAAAAAAAAAATAGATCTTTATGAACCTAGTTTTTTATCAAGATCGAAAAAAATATAAAAATTCAAGGCAATATGGAGCTCAAAATGCTCCGATAGAGTTGCATAGTTAAAGAACTTACCTGTTTCCGATGATCAAGGCATGTTGGAGCTTGGGGGAGAGGTGGAAGTTTGAGAGTTCCAAGCTAGAAAGAAAAATAAAGAAGAGAAAGGGATGGATGAGAGAGAAAGGGTTTTTGTGTATTTTATTAGAAGTCAACTGGACTTACGTGCATAACTTAAAACTTTCAATGTTTTTAAAAATATGAAAAGTACCCCATTCTCATTTTTCAAAACCCTAAAACCGAAAAATAATTGAAAAAGAAAATGAGTGGCCACGGTGCAAATTAAAACTTAGAAGTGGCCTTTTTCACAAATCATCTCTAGTAAGTCAGAAGGTCATCCAATTATGAGTAATTATCTATTAAAATCATATTTTTTTTTTGTAATAACTAGGTCACTCAACTTTACTTATATCACTTTAAAAGTCAGCCTATTAATATTTGACCAACAACATATGACATGACATTTTTGTATAGTCCATATGATTTTTTTTTCTCAGTCCACATGACAATAAAATCACGACTCAACCCCACCCAAATTCATAATCCAAATTAACCCTAGTCTCTTAATTAAAATAGAATTTCACTCTCTCTATAAAGAAAGATTGATCCCTTCTTTTATTAAAATCGTGTTGCCTTCTCGCATTAAATAATGAGTGAAAATTATTTAATACTCCTTTTTCATTTAACTCGTGTATTAAAGCATAAACTCGTGAGAAGTGTAAGTCAATACTCTCTTTTATTTGACCTGTGTATTATATTGCCAACAGAAATTATCAATATTAAGAAAAATTGTACAAACATTTTTGGATCGGGTTAATAAGGATTAATTTGGGTTATGAGTTTGAATCGGGTCGGGTTGTGGCTTATTGCCATGTTGACTGAGAAAAATAGAAGTTCATATGTAAATAAAATGTCATGTCATATTTTGTTGGACAAATATTAATATGATGACTTTTGATGTGATATAAACAAAGTTAGATGATTTTGTTATTACACAAAAAAAAAAAAAAAGAAAAAAAAAAGACTTTAGTAGATAATTAATAGTTGGGTGACCTTCTGAATTACAATCTCCCTAAATTTGCACCCATTATATCTCCGTATATAAACTTTGAAGTTTTTCCTTTTAAAACAGCCCAGCTCATACATTTGCACTGCAACTAAACATGCTTCTCAAACGTGATGACATAAATGACAGGTCACATACTTATCCTCTTATCAATTGACATGGAATTTGTGGGTCTCACTTATTTAAAAATTAATTTACTAATAAGATTCTTATTTCTTCTTTTCTTCACACTCACCACTAGTTCTGTTGGATCGCTCCGATGCCACCTAGCCACGATTTTTTTTATGTAAACATCCACCATTTCCAGCCATAAGAATCCAAATCCGGAGAAAGGCCAAATATTACCCTTGTATTGTGAGAAAATGTTAAAATATACCCTTAACCAGATTTCGGTCCAAATATATCTACGCGTCTCATCTGCAGTCCCCATTGGGTTAATAAGGTAGGTACGTGGCACTGACATGTGATGAGGTAGATGCCACTTCAGAGCCCCTAACTCATTTTACCCCTCTCCTCTATTTGTTCTTCCACCATTAAAATTTTCTTCCCTTCCACTACTATTTCCACTAGTGGCGGATCCAGGATTTTTACTCGTGGTTCAGGAAATAAAAATGTAAACGTGTTACCCTTTTACAATGCATTAATCTAGAATAAAATCAAAAAAATATTGTCACTAAGAATCGAACCCTTGACGTTGGGGATATTTTCAACACCATGAACCATTGAGCTAGCCTTGTGCAAATCGTTTGAAGTATTCAAAATTAATTTATCTACATAAACACATAAAATCTACCCTATATACAAAAACAACAACATACCTTGTCTAATCCCACAAGTGGGGTCTGGGAAAGGTAGGATGTACGCAGACCTTACTTCTATCTTTATGGGGTAGAGAGGTTGTTTCCGATAGACCCTCAGCTCAAAAGAAACGAAGTCAATGTAAGATTGAAACATAAATATGTCACGACCCATTTTCGAATCGCGCGGGCACCTACCATTCCCACCTCGGTAGGCGAACCATTAACCAAAAAATAAACTCATTTGTAATAATAGAAACAAGATTCATTATATAACATAAACAAAATATGGAAGTAAAATCAATGTATATAAATAAAGCGGAAGTGTTTACAACAGTTTATAATAAATCCGACTCCTTTCCTATGACCTGATCTATTTTAGTACAAGAGCGACTATTTTGGAGACAAATACAATGAGAATAAAAGACTTAACCTAAGATGATGGAGGCTTTCAAGATAGGCACCGTACATCTCCTGGAAACTCCAAATCAACCAATAACCTGGACAACTCTACACACCAAGAGGGATGTATCAAGAGTAGTATCAGTACAACACTAGTACTGGTAAGCATCATAGGACGACAATGGTTAGAAAAAAATAATGGTAATAGAGTCCACAAATAAACATGGTAGGCGGTCTTAAGTTGATTAGTGAATATAACCTTATCCAAATAATGCTCTTCTAGAAGTCCATTACCTTAACTTTATCATTCCTCATGCTCTAACTCATCTAGCATACAAATTAGATAGCCATACTCAAATACCGCAACATTACGACTACTAACAGTGCCATTCCTACTCACAGCACAGCAAGGTCAACCTATCATTTATTGCATCCATAATTTGGTTTAAGGAAAACTCTCTCATCATTCTAATAGTCATCACTGCCCAAACCTAACAGTCATACACGTCCATACTAGGGTCAACTAGCATCATACTTTCTAAATTCAAGATCACAACCTATATTTATAGCAACTAATCCGAATTGTGCCAAGTCTCAGTATAGCCAAGTCGAACTGGTATATCATAATCATATCACAACAATATCACATAAAACCAAGAGGTACAATGTAATGCAATAATGTATGAATGATGAATGCAATGCATATGCAGTCTATGTACAATATATCCCGGATGGAATACCTTCATGTCTCGACGATCAAGACACATGGGGGACCCACGAAGTCCATGTACTATTCGTCCCGACAACAACCTTGGCAACGAACAGTCTCTCTTGATCCCGACAAGAGACCTTGGGAATCGAGCACTCATTTATTCCCATCAAGAGACCTCGAGCAACGTACACTCATTTTGCTCCGATAAATAACCTCGGATGACAGACTCTCATCTCTCTTTTATGCTATCCGGGAAAGACCTCGGAGGCTACACTCTCTCACTTATCATCATTAGTACCATAACAATACAATATCAATGTATCGTGGAAATGAGTATGAATACGGTGCAATGTAATATCAACAACCAATTCAATCCCAAATAGTACCACACATGGCACATAAGTTGTTACACCTTTTGTTTCCATTGCAAGAAAGTCTTTGGCTTGTGGGTGGTTTATACCCTAAGTATGGAGATCCGTACCCGAGTTTTTGAGATATTAAGTGCTTTACCTCCTATGTACCAAATTATAAGTATACGTTCTTTGCAATACGAATGGATTAGGAGCTAAATGAATCGAATCGTCGTGAGTCGGAACGACTCAGAGAACTGGGAGGAAACCAGTCCCCTTTGACGGGCTGTCGACGGGGCGTCACTCCACGCCATCGACACGCCACCATCTCTGAATCTCCAGGTGACTGATTGACTGTGTAAGCTGACAGCCATCGACGTGTCGATAGGCCATCAACCCGCTCGTCAAACCGCACCCCTAGAACTTTCTAGTTCCACTTATATATGTGTAGCCTCACATTTTATTCCTCATATTTTTCATTCCCAGCTAGAGAAAACCCTAACATATTTCCCCTTTACATTTTCCATCATATTGGGGGAATTCTAGGAAGATCTGAGCCCCGTAAAACCCGAGTTAGTGAAGAAGGAGGTTGTTCCTAGGGTTTCATTGAAGTTGTGGAGCTTGGAAGTTTGAGTTGAAGTTGGTTCTTGGTATTTTAGTCCCTTCAAGGTATGTATATGATTCCTACTTTTGTGTTTAAGTTAATTATCAAGAGTTTTAGTGGTTTTAAGTAAAGGAGATATAGTTATGAAAGTGGTAAGATGAGTAAGGGTAAAGCTAGTATTAAGGGTTGTTTTGAGGGATGATTTGGAATACATTTGATTATATTTTGATATGTAAGTATTTATATTGTTGTTGTTGATGTTTGGGTTGAATTGGAAATTGAGGGATTATTAAATTTACGAAGGAGATGTTGTCCGAAATTCGTTAAGTTTCTTTCGTACTTGAATTGGATAGCGAGTGGTGTAAATGGTCTAATTGTGGCCTATGTTATCTTGATTGTAGACTTATGAGTTCTAGAAGTAGAAGTTGGATGATTAGATACGCTTCAAGGTATGTTAAGGCTATCCTTTCTTTTATTTTGGCATGATCTTATGATATGAGTGAACAAACGTGTAAACGAGCTTCCATATTACTCTACTCTTAGCAGCAGTAGGAGTACCTCAGTCTTTGATGATCCTATACTCCTTGTTATGATTGTTCCTTCTATTCTTGGGTCCTGACATTTCATATATTTATGATGTTAGCTCAAACGATGCCTATCGAAGGTAGTATGACCTTATGTCACTCCGAGAGTTCTAGTTACTCATGCATTGCATTCATTATACATATGCATATTGACCCTTGACCAGAAGGCATTATATTCATGTATATTATATGTATATGGGGTATACAGAAAGGGATAGGCATTATATACGCATTACCACCTGATCAGCTGGTGCACAGTGATGATGATGATGATATATGGATCGGGTCGTACGTTCCTCGGCACTAGCATATAGCATATGGATCGGGCTGTACATTCCGCGGCACTGACATATGGTATATGGATCGGGCTGTACGTTCCACAGCACTTACAGCTATACAGAGTTATGCATATGTTCCCAGATGTTCAGCCACAGATGCATTCAGATATTGAGATTTGCTTTCATGATTCAGATGTCTTTCACGATCTTATATACTTGTTGTTATTATGCCTTACATAATTGGTACATTATCAGTACTGACTCCCCTATTATTCGGGGGACTGTGTTTATGCTTGCAAGTTCAGGTAGACAGACAGGTGGTCCAACTCAGTAGGACTTCCATTCAGCAGTAGTCGATGCGCTCCACTTCATCCAGAGTAGCAGTCTATTTTGGTATGCCATTTTGAGATGTATATGCATATTTATGGGTATGGCCGGGCCCTGTCCCGTCCTTTCTACAACTTTCTATTCCATTAGAGGCATGTAGACAGTTGTATATAGTTGGCACATGATGTAGCCTTATCGGCTCCTATTCTTTTGTGTACAACATATGTAGCGGCCTAGTCGGCTTGCATTGTTCTTTTCAGTATATATATATATATATATATATATATATGCACAAATGATTGATAGTTCTCGATGCATAATTCTTGATGTCATTCTTGTATGAGTCAATATAGCTTAGTTATAAGTCATGAATGGGCCACCCTACCCTTTAGTGAGCTCCAGGTACGAGTATAGGGGTGCTTGGTCAATAGAGGTCAGGCACTCGTCATGACTCATCGGTTGGGTCGTGACACAAGTAATATCAATAATATGGCTACACAATAAGCCACAATGGAATCACAATTCTCATCTAGATATCAATCAAGTAAAGTACCGCAATATCATAGCCAGGATATATCACTAATCACCAATATCTAATGTCTCAACATGGCAACGAACCAATAAGTAAATAGAATAAGATGAGTCAACAACACAACGGGGTGGCTAGCCCCCAAATCATTCAACAAGGCCCAACCTAAGACAATATCCAACTCAACTTTATACCCGAAGGTTTACATGCATTCTCCGACAATATCGTTTAAACATACGCTTCGCTAATCGAAGTCTCACCATAAGGTAATCATGAATCTACAACTATATTAGTAATACATAATAACAGTTGTTTCTTATACGCTGTCAATCTAAAGCATCCATCCCAATCTTCGAAATCCTATACATGCATTCTTCGTTTTATCTAATACACGTGTATGAAAGTCTGACCGGAGTCTACCAAGAGAGGGAGGTCGTAACCTACTTCAAAATCGAACAGGTACGCGTACATCCACTTGGACTCCATCTTCCATATTTGTAGGGAAAATGTAGATCCGATAGGTCTAGGAACGATGGATAAATTCAAGTAGGCAACAATTTAGCAATTTGGGGTCATAGGGGGTAAAAATGTCATTTCTCAAATAATCATTCTGGATTCTCGATTTATTTCTATTTCACCTTTTTTTTTTTTTTTTTTTTTATAGAAATAAGGTTTACCTAAGTCAAACTTATCACACTAATTCATCTTCATCATTATTAACGCCTAACAAGTTAACCCATTTGAGAAATAGAAAGGATTTAGGCTTAAAACTTGTTATTAATCTAGGTCTTGTATTGCATAAGCCATCTTTGAGTTACAAAATACTCTAGGTCAACAATACCACTTTTACCCCATAGTCCCTTGAGAAATTTGAGAAAGAACCCTCATTTAATGCTTTGCCATAACCATAAATAGTGTAAGAAGAAAGAGGGAATTAAAGGAAGATTAAATGAAGGATTTAAGGACGTTACCTTCCCAACATTCAAGTCTCAAGAAGCTGAAATATCCTCAGGTGGCGGCTGTAACTTGGGAAATGAACTATTAGGTCAAGTCCATAAATATGGCTTTAAAAAGGTTAATAACTGGTCGTCCAACCCTTCAGTGGTCGGGCTGCCACTTTAGCAACATAAAGACCGCGGAGGCGGTCTGATGAAATCTTTCCCGCCTTCCCTTTAGCGGGGCATGGGTCACTGGGGCGTGACAGCTATGGCGGTCAACCTACCTCTGGGCGGTCTAACTAGGTCCAATGGACGAAATTTGATATTTCAATTCCTATTCGCACGACAGGTCCAGTTAGGCTAGATGTTCACCGGGATACATAACGAACCGAACTAGTCTAGTGGGTCAATTTTTGCAAATCTTTTGAAATTATGATAATGACTAAACGGGTCGTTACATCAGATACCAATTAAATAACCGTTTGTCCTCAAATGGCAAAGAGCGGACAAAGGCGCGCGGGAAGGTAAGCACAAGAAATGGACTTAGTAGCGTTGATTTGCAACAGCTTTATCTTGCCGAAGTCTGTGCCAGCCATATAATAAGGAGTATTCATTTAAATCAGCTCGAATAATAAAAGGGTGCGAAAGAAGTAACACTCAACTTAACAAATCACCAAAAATTACGTTATCACTCCCGTCTAGACTTATCAGTAAAGGTCATCATGCTCGAATTTAACTCTAGCAAAGTACAATTAGTGATGGCTCGACTAATATTTTCCACGAGGGAATCACAAGAGTAATAACTCAAATGACTGGGATGGATTTTTAATCGTAGGTCTATCAGGCACACATGGGTAAGGGCATTAAACTTGGGTTGCAAATTTACTGCTGAGGCGAAGAGGTGGCTGAATAATATCTCTCGTCGGATACGCCCTTCGAGAAATGTTTGGGACGTGACCTATCACAGGGCTCTATTGGTTTCTTGCATCGTTGATAATATGCCTGTGAATGTGGATTCACAGGTAATCCAGAAGTGAAAGGAGTTCTTGAGGGATGGTGCAGGGAGTTTGATGTTTCTATTGTTGATTACTTCACTGTACAAGAGGGCCAAGGTTTCGGAGGAGGATGGCAATGAATGGGTCAACTCTGATGCCCCTATCACGACCCAACTGGAGGGCCATGATAGGCAGCCAGAGCTAACCTGCTTAGCACCTCTTAACATACATCTCATAATCATTTCTAGGTGGACCACAAAGATAGCTTATGGGTATCATAATCTGTAAGGGCATATGTCACAAGATAACGACACATCTCTATATAATCATCAACAACTATGCCCATCATCACAAGCCGACAAGACTGCCAAAATATTATACAACAATATGAACTGATAAGGTTATGGGACAGCTAGCAATGTACACCTGACTATGAGCCTCTATATAGAATACAGGAGTTCATAAGGACGGGGCAGGAATCCTCCATGCCCAAGTATATACACAAAAGACTAATACCAATAGACTGCAGCTCCGAAGCAAATGGAGCGCTCCTGAGAATCCGCTGATGAGCACCTAAGGATTTGGTCCGTCTCTCTGCCTACCTGCAGGCATGAACGTAGCGTGCACAATAAAGGACATTAGTACGGACAAAGTACTGAGTATGTAAGGCATAAAAGTAACAAGAGTAGGAGCGTAAGGAAACTGTAATGTAAATGAATGTAACCTGTAAGTTTGAACTACTTCTGAGGATTGATAATATGCATAAATCATGTGCGTGCATGCAAGCATGAGGTCATACACATACATATATGCATATGCAACGCCTGTCAAGCCTCTGAAAAAAAACTCATTCCATGCACCTTCAAAATGAATATTAATCAACCACGTAGAGATATTATTGAAAGTCATTGTCAAGTGATTATCACTTGTAATCTTTGTGGTGGGAGGCATCAGACGTTGAATTGCCCATCAGTTATTTATGACTATGAAGATGATTGTGAACTCTTTGATGTGTTCTCATATGGTGATTCTGAGAAATCAAAAGACATTGAAAAATTACGTATTAGAATCAACCAAAGGTCAGTTACTTTTGATAATTGTGGTAAAAATCACCTCCGTCATTAATGTCAAGCAGCTAACACTTTCTTATATGGAAATTTTAGGAGACTGAAAGATCTTAAAGAGTTAATTAATAAAATAAGCCAGAGATCAGTCATATGTGATTTTTGTAGAGGCAACCACCAAAGCTTTGAATGCCAAACCGGTAGCACAATCTCATATGGTATTTCTCAAAAACTTAAAGACATTGAAGAATTAATCAATCAAAGGTCTGTTATTTGTGAATATTGTGGTGGAAGTCACCTTAGTCATTAATGTCAATCAGGTAATCCTATCTTTTTTGATTCAAAAATGAAGAATCTCATGATATTTCAAGTTCTTACAAATGCAATGATTTTTGTGGGTATAATTGCGATTCGGAAAGCAATCAAGACCTAAATTTTGTGTCAAATCAAAGCAACATGAGTCAATCACTTCAAGAGGAGAATAAGAGCTTTGAAGAGATGACTTTGAATAATTATATGAAAAATACAAAAGAAAAATACGCACATAATTATACAATTATTTTTGACCTAACAACACAATTGAATCAATTGGTAAGTTTGACAATCTCCTTAAGCTGTGATGGTGAGCACTTAAATGAAACAATATCATGTGAGGAAGGATCAAATCAAGAAGATGAGCTTTATGAGAAAGAGGCAATTACACAAGAAGAAGGGTCAGCGCCAATGGAGATAGCTTGCAATGAAGATTTGATTGAGCTTGAATTATCAGTTGATGAGTGCATACCCAATTTTTTCTATCAGTGTAACTTGAATAGTTTGAAAGAAAATGAGAATCAAGAGGTCGTAAGCACAAATCAAATTAATGAATATTCCTTTGACCAATTTTCTTTAATTTCTTCAAATTATTATGCCTTTGTGGATTTTCTTATTGGAGATTTTCAGGAAAATGCTTGGTACGATTCTCGTCAAAAATACAAAATGGAATTTAGAATCACCATGCATAGTTATTTGGCCGCTCAAGATAAGGCCAAGAAAAAACATGTTGTGCAAAAAATAAAAATATTTTTTGTTGTTCTTAGCCAAATGAACTCCAACAAGAACCCCAAGGAACGAAAAAGAAAAAATGATTCAGAATTGGAGGTATAGTTCACTAGTTCTCGGAGAAATAAAAAAGTTCAGAAACTTGTGTAACCCCTTTTGTGTTTCATGAGGACATGACACAATTTAAATATGGGGGTAGAAGAGCAAATTTTTATATATGGATATATATGGATTCTTTGTGTTTTTTTTTTTCAATTTTTTTTGTTTTTTATATATTTGATTTTTTTTTTGATTTTTTATGTGTGTGTTTTTCAGATACATATTTTTACATATGTATTTATTTTGTGTTTCTTTAAAAATTTTTGTTTTGTTATATTTATGTTTTTTTCCTCTTTTTGTGGGATTGTTTTTCTTTCTTTTTATGTGGCTTTGCATTTTCCCCCTCTTTTTTCCCGTAGCCATTGAGGGTGAAGCAATGGAACCTTATAAGTCCAGTGAGAATGAGTGAAAGTGCACTTGATTAATTGAGTTGGTTAATATCCAAATCAATGTATAACTAGAATACAAAATGATGGCCTCTGCAAAAATAGTGTCACTTATTCAGGAGTAACTTCATAGTGATCGACATGCCTGATTGACTGTGTCACGATCCACGCAGAGGACCATGACGGCACCCGAAACTAACCTACCGAGTACCACATGACATACATGCATCTCGTCATCATACCTGAGTGGGACACAATGCTAGCGAATAGATATGGTACATGCGCCTCGTATATATATATATATATATATATATATATATATATATATATATATATATATATATATACACGCCATCAATCGTGCCCATATATACAAGCCGACAAGCGCATCAAAATTATATGATAAGATATGGACCGAGAAGGTCACAGAACATCTAACTATACATATATGTCTACGAGCCTCTACATAGAGTGCATAACATAATAAGGACGGGACATGAGATGCCCATATATACACAAAAGAATCATACCAGTTGAACTGCAGCTCTGAGACAAGTGGAGTGCTTCTGTACAAATGCTGAGGAAGCAGTCTAAGGGTTTGATCTGTCTCCCTGTCTATCTGCGGGCATGAACGCAGTGTCCACAAATAAAATGACATCAGTACGAATAATATACTATGTAAGGCATGAATAATAACATAAGAAAGATACGAAAGTAACATGAGATAAAAGAAATAACCTGTACATCTGAATGCCTCTTAAGGCGGATGTCAAGCATGCTTTCCTTTTTAAAAAAACGTCTTTCATATATATACACACACACACACACACACATAATACCGTACCCGACCATAATAGGCTCGGTGTCATCCGTACCCGGCCACAATAAGGCTCGGTGTTATCCATATCCAACTGCAGTGGTGTGCACAATAGGTGCTGTACCCGGCCGACTATAACGCAGCTCGGTGTGAGAAAATGGCTACATATATATATATATAAAGCATGCATGAGAGTCCAAGGAAACGTTATGACTTCTATCGGAGTGAGGTAAGGTCGGTAACCTCCGATTACCATTATGGAGCTATCATCAACAACATATCTCACCTTAAAGGAACAATGACAATGAGATGAGATCAACATCAATAAATAAGATCAATAACCATAAGACAAGGTCAACAATAAAAAGACATTGATCAATAATGTCTTAAGAACATCAAAGACCATAAGCTTCTAGTATTTCTAGGAATAGGGATATTATGGATATCATTTGTATGGGTTTGTATCAATAAGATCATGCCATAAGAAAGAAAGGTCAGCCTCCCTAACCCGCATATCTACATTCAAAATGATTCATACAAAGGTTAAGTCAATGAAGATCTCATGAGGTCAAACTAAATTAATTGGTAAGCTAATGAAAATTGGACAACATTTTTTCTGTATCATCTACTTCCACCAACTCCAAAACAACTCCCAAAGTCACAATAAAACATCAACAATATCATAATCAAAAGATTATATTTAAATTATACTCAATTGATCCCTAAAACTTCTTATCATAATCAATCCATAACAACACCTTCAACACAACACCTTATGACCATTTCTCCAATTTCTTTTCCTCAAGTCTTAGCATAATTACCAAATAAGATCATAAGCATGAAGCTAAGATGAAATCTTACCTCCAAATTCAAATTCAAGAGCAATTCAATTCCAAGGTTAATCCACCTTAAAAATACTCACCTAAGCATCTTCAAGAAGAGGAGACAAGTGTAAACCTCACTTGGCAACCCTAAACACTTCAATCTTCACCTTGATCTTTGATTTTGGCTTAGGGATGTGTTTGAATTTGTTTGAAGAAGTCTCTAGAGCTTTCTTGAACTTGAGGTTATGTTTAAAATGATTAAAATGAAGATAGGACGTCATACTTAAAATCTGGAAAATTCAACCGACATTACATTATGCTGGTCGTATACTTAGCTGTATAACATTATAAGGCCAACTTTCTGGCTGTATAACATTTCACGGTCCATATAGTTGGTCATATAATGTCACCTCAAATTTCTGCTTCTCTGTAAATTTTTAAAATCCTTAAATACGGTCCATATCTCAAAATACAGACCATATCTCACTTATACGGCCCATATCCTATATTTTTCAGAAACAACTTTTAACGAACCTTTTCGCTTCGATTCACTTATTCTCTAATCCTCCCGTAACTTACCAAACGTGAACTTAACACCTTTAAGAATAAGTTAGACATGTTCAATTTCATATAACCTGTTCAATTTCATATAACCTCCGAAGACAAATCCCGATATCCAAACTAAGATAACTTACATACAATGATTCTAAACGTATAAAACCACAAGTATAACAGACTGGTTAATCAACTGCATTTGAACAACTTTATTAATTTGCACAAGTAATTTTCTAGTTTATATACAACTAGGCTTGTTATTTACACGCAAAAGGCGTGCGGCTGCAGTTTCTTTCAAGCTTTCTTCTGGAATTGTATATTTGAAAGCCACAAAGATTTTTACTTTATGTCAAAATATTGAATAATTTAATATATTATATATAAATATGCCTCTTGTAAAGTGCTAATCTATAATGAAATTACTATCATCCAATGTCAAATATATATTTTTTATATTTACCTCATAACTTCCGTATCACGACCCATTTTCACTAAGTCGTGCCGGCACCTACCTTTTCTACCTCTGTAAGCGAACCCTTATCCCATCCATCATAAAAACATAAATAAATCAGAAGAAGATAGAATAACGTAAGTCTCACAATAATAATATAAGAAAATACGAAAGTAAATGAAATACACCCCAGTATCTGGTCTGGTCATACAAGAGCATCTAACTAAATACTATAAATCTGAATAATAGTAATACAGAAAAATAATAGTAATACATAAATAGTCTCAAAATCATGTCTCAGGATGGAAATAAAGACATAATAGAAGGAATAGTCTTTGGGCTGCGAACGTCCTCATGCTCACCCTGAAAGACTCGAATAAAAAATCCTCGAATATTGGCCACGAGGAGTAAAAGTCGATCCCACTTGGTACTCTACATTCATAAAAAAATGCAGCAAGTGCAGGTTACAAACAAAAAGTACTGGTAGGTATCATAGGTCGACTAAGACTAACTAACATATATAAAGACAATAAAGCAAGACAAACACATAAATCAACAAGTACAAGTCAACACGAATCCATATCCACAGTACAAGTCATCACCTATATTATAACATCTAAATCCAACTGTGCCAAGTCTCAGTATAGTCAATCTGAACCAGTACATCAGAATCATCTCACAACAAGTCATCATCTATGTTATAGCATCTAAACCCATTGTGCCAAGTCTCAGTATAATCATTAGGAACCAGTATATCACAATAGTATCACAACATATCACCCGAAACCAAATGGTACAATGCAATACAATAATGTATATGATGAATGCAATGCATATGCACTGTACACATGTACTTCGACAATGGAACATCACATCTCGGCAAAGACAACCCATGGGGGACCCGCAAAGTTCATGTACCACTGGCTTCGGAAAGCGACCTCAGATCACGATCACTCTATCGATCCCAACAAGAAACCTCAGGCAGCATACACTCAGTCTTTCCCGGCAAGAAACCTCGGGCAACGTACACTCAGTCCACTCCGGTAAATGACCTCAGATCACGAACTCTCATCTTTCTTTTACGCTCTCCGACAGAGACCTCGGCGGCTACACTCTCTCACTTATCATCATCAATACCATAAGCATGCAATATCAATGTATAATGGAAATGAGTATGTATACGATGTAATGTAATATCAACAACCAATTCAATCCCAAACAAAGAGCACAAAGGGCACACAAGTAATGTCAACAATAAGGCTACACAATAAGCCACAATGAAATCATAATCTCATCTCAATGTCAATCAAGTAAAGTACTGCAATATCATAGTCATGGTATACCACTAGTCACAGTTACCCAATGTCTCAACGTGGCAACGAGCCAATACCTAAATAGAACAAGATAAGACAATCAACACAATGAGGTGGCTAGCCCCAAATCATACAACAAGGCCCAACCTAAGACAATATCCAACCCAACTTTATACCCAAAGGTTTACATGCATTCTCCGATAATATCATCTAAACATACGTTTCGCTAATCGAAGTCTCACCATAAGGTAAGCCGTAACCTACCTGGAAGGCCGCACAATAAACTCGAAGTTCCAATCGTGTGCCTTGCCCTTTCGTTGCACCTCAAAGTAATGAAGTCTAGCCATATTTGAATATGAAATTAGAATCAAGAAGAAATATCATTCAATCCTTACTTCTATTCAAGACCCAAATCCCAACTTATGGAATGGGTTTTATGAACTAGAAAGATGAAATTAGGAATCTATAGGTCTCAACATGAAATTAATGTTCTAGGTGATCAATTCCCATCAATTATAAGCTAGAAGAACTAACAAATCACTTAAATTCGGATTCTAGGCAAAACCCCAAATTTGGGTATAAACCCTAGCTTTTCAATTCAAGAATTAATCTCTGATAAAGGATGCTATATGCTTAACAACATTGAATATAATAGACTCTATTATTATCTTAGCCAATTTCATCAAGATAATCAACTTAGGAAATCTAAACCCCTTTTTAAGAAACTTTCATGAAAACCCAGTTAATCCCTCTTTGATTCTTTAGATCACTATTATAGAATACAAGACCAAGAGAATTACCTTGATGAAGAATCTGCCCCAAAACCCTTAAATTTACCTCCAAAGCTTAAGGTTATGAGAATAGAATAATGACATAAGGGTTGGGGGGTTTTATTAAGCCATTAAATGAAGAAACTGCCCGTCAACCGCTTCTGTGATCACGGGACCAACGGTCCCTCTTCAGCGCTCACTCCACCGCTACAGTGGTTACCTAGAAATGCACTTAGCCGCTTTTGCGGCGTGGCCACCGCTATAGCGGTGCCGCTATTGCAGTACACCAGAAACCAGAATTAATTCAAGTACCACAAACTCATTCCAAAATTTGATTATCATCCGAGGCCCTATGCACACAAACCAGCTATGTAGATATACATAAAGATGCGGTACAAACTCGCCTGTGGCCTCGAATTTTCCAGCGGGGGTCTCGTTGACCAAGTCAACTCCAAAAACCCCAAAACCAACTTTCCAACACTAGTCCCAAAACATACCCGAGTGCATTGGGAACAGAACCAAACCCACCAATCAGTCACAAATGATCATCCGGATCTCTCAAAATCGACAGAATTCTGAAAAAGGTCCTCTTACCCAAAAGTCAACTATGAGTCAAACGATTTTCACTTAAAAGTCAATTTTTCCAAATGTTACGTCAAGACTCATCCAAATGCCTAGGGAATAGTGCCACCTATCCCCACGGGTCAAAATGGTACTAATAGGGCTTGAAACGGGTCAACGGTGGAAAAATGCTCAAAAGCACAATAACGACCAAACGGTTCGTTACATTCCATGTTTGTGATTTTATTTTTGAGGCAAGAGCTAATATCTTGAGTACTTGGTAGGGCTTTCTGAGATTGAGAAGCATTATGATCAAAAGTTAGCAGAATTTGAAATCTTTAGTCTAGAACTTGCCCCGAATGTCTTTTCAGGTGAAATCCTAGATAATGCTGATTTTTAAAAAATGAATTAGGCTTTCATTGTTTACCTCAGTCTTTTCTTAATATTGCACCAAAAACTCAAAAACAAATTATCCCCAAAAGACCTGTTTTGAAGCCTAAATATAGTTTTTTTTTTTTACACCAAAACAAGCTCAAACTTAAATACGCAATTCCATGCTCATGATTTGAAAGCCTTTTTTTTTTCGAAAATAAGTTTTGACCTCATTTTGAAAAGAAATAGAATTAAAAAAAAGTAAAAATAAAATAAACATTGAGGGTGATCTCTGTACGACCCGTTTGGTCGTTATAGTTCTTTCGGCATTTTCGTCGGTTTTCGAGCATTTATTAGCTCACTTTTGACCCGAAGGGACATTGAAACACTTCTCGAGGTGTCTCGACCGGATTCGGACAACTTTTGTTAAAATATATGCTTAAAGTGAAAAATAGTTGACCCAAAGTTGACTTTTGGGCAAACGAACCTTTTTCGGAATTTCGTCGATTCTGAGAGGTCCGAGTTGCTGTTTAGAACTTTTATGTGTATTTGGTTCAGTTCCCAATGCACTTAGATGCATTTCAGGACTTGGGATGAAAAATTAGAATTAAGGTATCGGGGGTTAACTCGGTCAATAAGACCTCCGTTGGAAATTTTTTGAGACCACGAGCGCGTTCGGAGCGTATTTTTATATGGGTCTGTGTGTTTGGTTTGAGAGCAGATGGCCTCGGGAATAACCCGGGATTTCGATTGAAGACTTAGAACAATGGGGGATTCTTGTGTCTGGTGCCCACAATGGCGGCACTAGTATCGCCCCAACGGCACCGCTGCTGGGGCAGCCATGTATATTGTTAGACATACCGCTGTGGCGGTCTCCCAACTACCGTAGCGGTGCCGCTGGAGCGACATCTCTACCGCCGTGGCGGTGATGGAAAGTTATTTTTCATCAAATGTGTTTCAAATAAGTCTTAGACCCTCATTATTTCCCATCTCGATATTTGAGCTTGAGAAAACTGTTCTTGGAGGTAAACCTTGCCTAATCCTTTACTCTTCCTTAATCACAATCGTCTTAGATTTCCCCCTTCTCTTTAACAATCCCTTAGAGGTGGAATTTGAAGGAGGGTTTTAATGAACTTTCGCTTAGGCTCATGTATGAGGAAATTGATGATGTTTATGTTAAAATTTGATGAATCTAAGCTTATTAATCATATATCTTTCATTTTTAGCGTTGAATTTCGGAATCAAAGGCTTAGGGTTTACACCCAATTTGGGGGTTTCGCTTGAAATTAGAAATTAGGCTAATCCTTGAGCTAAATCAACAATTGGTGGTTGGGTTATGATTACTTAGTACTTAATTTGGTATTTTGCCCCCGAATTTTTCGTTTTGCCCCGTTTCCCCAATTTCTAAGGTTAGAATTGACCTATAGCAATATTAGTATCATTCTTCATGATTTCTAATATAGAATTCAATTATGTTTAGACTACTTTGGTTCTGAGCTTCAGCGGAA
This sequence comes from Lycium ferocissimum, assembly GCF_029784015.1. Lineage (NCBI taxonomy): Eukaryota > Viridiplantae > Streptophyta > Magnoliopsida > Solanales > Solanaceae > Lycium > Lycium ferocissimum. Next base: position 32,756,983 of record NC_081343.1, on the reverse strand, counting down.
GGGCAAGACAAAGAAGTGAGTTGTTAGTGTTGCAGTTTGGCAGTCCAGGTAGGTTATGGCTTACCTTTGGTGAGACTTTGTATAGCGAAGCACATGTTTAGATTATGATGTTAGAGATAGCATGTGAGCCTTCGGGCATGAAGTCAGGTTGGATATTGCTTTAGGTTGGGCCCTATTGTGTTTTGGGTCTAGCCACCCCGTTATGTGTGTTGATTGTTCCATTGTGTTGGTTTGATGCCATGAGTAGTTGGTAGATATCGAAATCTCTGTTATTGTCTCTACTGAGATAGGATTGATATATCATTGTTGGTATTTGAACTATGACACATTGTTGGCATACCCGTTGTTGGTACTTATGATATTGATATACTATTGGCATACCACTGTTGGTATTGTGATATGATACATTGTTGGCGTACCCCTTCGTTGGTACTTATGATATTGAACTTGATTGTTGATAATTGATATACGCATCGTACGTATTCTCACACATTTATGATGCATAGCCTATACCCAGTGATGATCTGGTATCGTTGATTGTATGAAACTGATATTTGATAAACATTTTTACTTGAGTGATTATGAAAAGACCGATGTCCGATGATCAATTCCGGAATCGTTGATTGTTTGACATTGATATTTCGATAAACTCTTTACTTAAGTGATTGTGAAAAGGCCGATGTCCGAAGATCAATTTCGGAATCGTTGATTGTATAAAATTAATATTTGATAAACTCTTTTACTTGAGGGATTGTGAGAAGGACGATGTCCGAGGTTCAATTCCGGAATCGTTGATTGTGTGAGACTGATACTTGACAGACTTTTTTACTTGAGTGATTATGAGATGGCCAACGATCTATTCAGGCATCGTTGTTGCATGGCCGATTCCAATGATAATCTGAAATCATTGTTAGTGCATGAACTCCGCGGGTCCCCCAGGGTGGTGCCAGTGAGACTCCCCCTGTGAGCAATTAGCCAGGGTCATATCTGTCTATTGGGCAAAGATCCGGGACGGGTGGCACTTAGACTTCGCGAGTCACGCTGGGTTGTGCTACCGAGACGTCGATATTTCCGTTCGAAGTACATGTGCACACCTCATCTGCATGGCATTACATTGCATTCATTCCATCATTGCATTGCATTGCATTATGACTTGATTGAGATTCTTGGTGATTGGATTGGATCGGATATATTCGGACTTGATGTATTTTGGTTTAGATGCTTTACATAGGCGATGACGGATACTTGGTTGTGATCATATTGTCTTATACTTGCTAGATTCCTTACTTATCTGCTTTATTTTCTGAATTGTGTTAACTATGCTTAGTCGGCCGATGATGCCTGCCAGTACTGTTGTTTGTACTAACCTGCACTTGCTGCATTGTTTTATGAATACAGAGTACCAGATCGGATCTACTTCTTCGACTCGTGGCTGATCGACTCTTCAGCTTCCTCTCGAGTTTCGAGAGTGAGCATGGTGTCCGCTGACCTTGGAGACTTTCCTATCATATGTCTTACTTTTATTTCAGAGACATAGACATTTATGTATTAGTATTCCAGACTGTATTATTCACCTTTGATGCTCTTGTATTATTCAGACTAGACCCCTGGGTGTTTACTGTCTTCCGCACTTTTACTACTATATATATATATATCATGGGACTTACGTATTTGTTGATTTTGCTACTTAATCTTCTTTAATTTATGTATTGGTTCATTTTTGGGATGAGGGTTCGCTTACCGAGGTGGGAAGGTAAGTGCCCGCATGGCCTAGGCTAAATGGGCCGTGACAATCTCATGTACAAACATTATAAGTACATCAAAAAAAAAAAAAAGGTATCAACTATCAAATATGTGAAGAGTCTGATCTTTAAAAAAAAAAAAAAAAGTTGCTCCAAAGCTGGAAAAAGACAAGTCACTACAGATATAACCTTTACCCTACCAGCCTGAAGCCAACATTACAAGCCAAAAAAGTCCTAAATGATTTTTGAAGTCAGTGTTTAGTCTTCATTAGTGGAGATAGACATGAATGGAAAGCTTATGGACAAGAAGATGAAGAATACTCAAGGCAGATGATCATAAAGTTATCAATTTCATAGAAATCCCAAAAAGAAAGAAGGTGCAACTTTTGTTGAAAAAAACAAAAGAAGAAACAAGGTAAAGATTTGATAAATATAGAAAATTTATAAAGTTTGAAAGCATGATATTTTGTTTTTGATTAAATTTTCATTCTACAGGAGTAGCCATAATTTTTTTTTAATTTTTTTTTTATAAAAAAGGGTTTCTCCTTTTCTTTCAAAATTCTTTTTCTCGAGGATGAGAAAAATTCAAGTGTGGGGGTATTTGATGGATATAAATTATTCATGTAATTTCAGTATAAAAGTATAATATTTTAAATTAAAATATGAATAATTTATATCAAATTCTGGCTCATTTCTAACAAATATATTAGGAAAAAGAATAACTGGATAAAGAGAAGAAACAAGAAATAAAAGTCAAGAACGGAGGATGCATCCATACTACACAAAGTCAAGAGATACAAAGTTATGGAAAATTGTCACCAAGATTTCATGACAAATTATAATGCCATATTCTCACCAAGATTGCATGATAAATTGCCATGTAAAATTCTCATCAAGGACATAATGTTATATTGATATTCTCTTGCAATTTCTCACCAAAGCCTTGTATGAATTCTCCTATAAATAGGCACATGTTTGTAGAAGAAAAGGCACCCAATCTTTCATCCTATTTGCATCCAATAGTGAAGAGGACACAAGAACTAGTCTTTGTGTCTCTCTTGTCTCTTTCTTATAGTAAAAAATATTCTCTTAGTCTTTATTTCTATTTAGTTTTTCTACTCCATAATGAAGTAAGTTTTCTTGGTTGGAATACTAAATGACGATTGATGAAGCTATTATAATAAACATCTTTATTTTATTATCTTCTTATGTTGGGATTTTCTCTTTATCATCTTTATACACCAAGGTATTTGATATTAATTACATATATTATTGGATATAATTATATCTCTTTAAAAAAATCTTTATCTTGTTATTTTATTTCTTATACAGGAGAATAGAGCGATTTAAACAAGTTTGTTGATTTAATTGATCTTTATCTTATTTCTGTTAGTCCTAATTCTCGCGGAGGGATTAACTCAAACAAGTTTATTGATTTAAATGATCTTTATCTTATTTCTTTCAGTCCTAATTCTCACGGAGGAATTGACTCAAATAATTTTATAGATTTAAGGGATCTTTGCCTTATTTCTTTCAGTCCTAATTCTCACGGAGGGATTGACTCAAATAAATTTATTGATTTAGCAAAGCTAATCAAAAGAGGCTTTTGTTCACTTGGTGCACTCAACTAAACTAATTCTTGTTTGAAGCCATTACTTTAATTGGTTAACTACACTAATCTTAAGAGGTGTTATTAAGTAATTATTATTTAATGTCTCTAATTACTTGACAATAAATTAATAGTATAAGCGGGAGTGGTGCTATTAACATATTGTCGTTATGTGAAGTGATTGTTTTAGAAACAAGCAATCATTCTTTAAACAGAGAAATAAATAATAATCATTTTACCCTCCCCAGACCTCACATTGTGGGATTCAACTGGGTATGTTGTTGTTGTTATTTTATTATAATAATTTTGTCTTGCCTATTCAAAATATCCCAACCTCTATCTTTTATTAGAAAAATCCTTAAATATTTCTTATTTTATTATTATAATTTTTCAAGACTTTTGAACAACTCCCTTTTCATCAATTTGGTCCTCTCAAATAGTAACAAAAAATAATACATATCTGTAGCCTAGGTGGTTCCAATCTCTGTGGGACGATATCTTAAACAAACTTATAATTTTATAGAGTACGAGCAGAAAATACCTATGCACATTGATCTCATCATTACCTCTTTTGAGGAACCCCTATGCTTGAAAGGATGAATGAAGTCCAAGACCATCTCTTTTTTTGGTCAAGTGGGCTTACCATCGGTAGCTCAAGGTAAAGAAGATTCGTTGAATGAACATCAAGGTAAAATAGCTTTATCCTAATGCTCCTAATTCTTTGAGTGATCTTAATGTCAATTTGAGCATGAGAGATACTTTACCTTGCATTGAGTTAAATGACTCTTTACCATGTGTTAGTAATGTCATCGTTGAAAGTGCTCATACACTAGTTGATCCTTTTGATGACCCAACTGATCCTTCTTGTGAGGTCAATTTGTGTCCACCTAGTGTTGACACTTGTGATTTGAATGATAGTGCATTGTCAATTGCTAAGAGTGCTCATACACTAGTTGATCATTTTGATGACCAAATTGATTCTTCTTGTAAGATCGATTTGTGTCCACCTAGTGTTGACACTTGTGGATTGGAAGTACACTGTCATGTGGTAATAATGTTAGAAAATCTTGTGAGCTGGACACGCTACAAACTAGTGTTGATATTTGTATTGACCAACTTGCTTGTAATGTTAATTCACTACTTGAGGAATCTTACGATGTGCTTAATGAGCCTCTAGTTAGTGATGATATTGATGTAGTTGGTCATTTGAAAGAATGTGACACCTCACCTTTGTTTGTTTTATGTCAAATTGAGTCTCTTGATCATGTTTTAGAGTTATGTGATTAGACTCAAGATTGTAATGGCGGCCTGTGTCATGTAGATAGTCATGTGAATGAAAGTACTTTGAAAGATGACGTTTGTCTTTGTGAAAATGAAATTGCATACTTTGACTCCTCATTGTTCATGGATTACTCTCTCTTAAAAGATAATGTCTTATTTGATGCTAACATGACTATTGAAAGTGAAGTATCTAGTGGAATGTATTGTAATATTGAAAGTGTAGCCACTTTTGGGGACTACATAGTGTTTGAAAATCCATTATGGAGTGATGACACTCTTCCCTATGATGGAGAACCTCCCTTGAGGGATTCTATTACTGTCACGACCCAATTTTGATATAAGTCGTGCGGGCACTTACCTTTCCTACCTCGGTAAGGGAACCTTCAACCTAACGTTAAAAAAGGACAAGAATAAATAATCGAGCAAACGGAAAAGAATAAATACGTAAGTCTTACAATATTATATAATAGAAATAGTGCGGAATACGAAAGTGCCCCCAGGGTCTAGTCTAAGTCCTACAATAGCTTCTAATGAAAATATACAAGTCTGAAATAATAATATATATAAATACGTCTATGTCTCAGAACAACAAAAATAAGACATAAAATGGGAAGAGTATTCAAGGCAGTAAACGTCTGTGCTCACCCTGGAAACTCGCAACAATGCTAAAGATGACAATCAACCACGAGAGATGGAAGCAGACCCAACCTGATACTTTGCATTCATAAAGAAATGCAGCAAGTGAAGGTCAGTACAATACAACGGTACTGGTAGGCATCATCAGCCGACTAAGCATAACTAATACAATTAAGATAATAAAGCAAGATAGGTAGATAAACCAACAAGTATAAATCAAACATAATCGAAACCAAGTGTGCGTCATCGCCTAAGTAGGGCATCTACTCCCAAATGTGCCAAGTCTCAATATATCAAGTTCTAATCCAACATCTCAAGTACAAGACCAAAACATCTCAATGTAAGCCATGATGCAATGCAATGCAATAATGTATGGATGCAATGCAATGCCTTGCAAATACTGTGTACACATGTACTTCCGACTGAAATATCGACATCTCGGTAGCACAACCCAAGGTGACTCCTGAGATCTAAGTGCCACTCATCCTGAATGTTTGCCCAATAGACAGATGAGACCCCAGATCTTTGCCCACGGGGGGTTCTCACCGACACTAACCTGGGGGACCCGCCGAGTCCGTGCACTCACTCAATCCATGATTCCTCAACTAACATCAGATATCGGACTCTCACATCACTCTCCTTTTAAAATTGAGCCAAGCTCATCACAATGTTTCATCAAGTATCATCAGTGTCTCAATAGTGTATCATGAAGAATGAGAGTGCGTGCAATGCATGTATCAACATCAATAATCATGCTCAATATCACAAGTACCAACAAAAGGGTACGCCAACAATTAATCAGTGCCACAAGTACCAATAGTGGGTACGCCAACAATATCATAATCAAGAAGAAATAATAGATTCCAATAGCTACTAGCAACACGTGGCATCAAACCAACACAATAGGACAATCAAATCATAACACAACGGGGTGGCTAGCCCCAATCACGCAACAGGGCCTAACCTAAGACAATATCCAACCCAACTTCATACCCGAAGGTTTACATGCTTTCTCCAGTGATATAATCTAAATATATGCTTCGGTATACGAAGTCTTACCAAGGGTAAGCCATAACCTACTTGGATGGCCAGACAACAAACACCAACAATCACTCTTTATCCTTACCCTTCCGCTGAGCCTCAAGATCAAAGAAGTCTAGGCATATTCAAAATCTAGGTTAGAAATCATGAAGATCGACACTAATATTGCTATCATTCAATTTAGGTCTAAACCAACGCTAGAATTTGGGGAAACGGTCCCCACGAGGGCAAAATGGGAAACTCGGGGGTGAAATATCAAATTAAACACTAGGTGATGAAAACCCATCAACTAATTGCTAAATTAACTCAAAGATTCACCCAATTTCGAAATTCAAGTAAAACCCCCAATTTTGGGTATAAACCCAAACCTTTAATTCATAAATTAAGCCTTAGAGATGGAAGATTCAAGTTACTACGGTCATTACCCATCAATTTCCATGCTAACCCACGCTATCTTCATTAACAAATCAAGGTTATATACTCACAAGTTTATTAGAGAAAGATAATCCAAGACCCACTTAGTTCTCATAACTTTAGAAAGATTCTCGCATGGATTAATGATAATAGGTGAGTGTCACGACCCAATTTGGGATCGTGCGGGCACCTACCTTTCACACCTCGGTAGGCGAACCCTCTCATTTATCATTCACATCAATAAAACAACAATTCATTTTGAAATATAAATAATTAAGGATAACAGCGGAAATTTGAAATACATTCATTAACTCAAATGTTTACGTGATTACAACAATACTTGATTACAGACTCGATACAAATTCCCATGAGCTGGTCTAGACTAATACAAGAGCGACTAACAATTTTAGAATTTCCACTACGCTCTAAGACTCAACCTCCGTCCTAGATGAAGTGTGAGAAGGCCTTCCAGATAGGCACCGTACCTTTCCACTTCACATCAAACCAAATACCTGAAACAATCTACGCCCAAAAAGGGTGTAGCAAGTGCAATGTCGGTACAAAACACGCGTACTGAGTAAGTATCATAGGCCGATAATGGTTAGTAACACATATCAAGAGATAGAAGTCACAGCAAAACATGATGACAACTTTACCAATTCATACATCTATCTATCAATTTACAACAATACCATTTCTGTAATTAATTTCACTACAGTACTCACCAATCAGACTTATAACAATCTTGTCACTTCTATATCATTTTCCTTATCACTTAATCATTCGTTTAGCATAATGGTCAACTCATCACTAGGACACCCATTACCCTATAGCACATAAAGACTGAACACACAAATAAGATTCCGGACGATCTATACTTCATCAAGTACACCAACGAATCCAAACCCCAACACTCATCATTACCTAATTAAGGAAACTATTCCGACTATGCCAATTTTGAGTATATCCGATCCAATCCAACCATCACAATCCAATGATCAAACATCTCAATCATTAAACATCTCAATCAAGTCATAATGCAATGCAGTGCAATAATGGTATGAGTGCAATGCCATACCATGCAAATGAGGTGTACACATGTACTCCGGGCGGAAATATTGACCCAAAGATGATTCACGAAGTCAAAGTGCCACCCGTCCCGGATCTTTGCCTAACAGACAGATGGGACCCTGGCTAATTGCTCACAAGGGGAGTCTCACCGGCACCACCCTGGGGGACCCGTGGAGTCCATGCACTAACAACGATTCTGAGATATCATCAGAATCGGCCATGCAACAACGATGCCGGAATAGATCATTGGACATCGGCCATCTCACAGTCACTTAATTAAAAGAGAGTCTGTCAAATATCAGTTTCATACAATCAACAATTTCGGAATGGATCTTCGGACATCAGCCTTTTCACAATCACTCAAGTAAAAAAGAGTCTATCAAATATCGATTTCATACAATCAACAATTCCGGAATCGAACCTCGGACATCGGCCTTCTAACAATCACTCAAGTAAAAGAGTTTATCAAAATATCAGTTTCGCTCAATCAATGATACCAGATCATCACCGGGTATCGGCCATGCATCATGAATATGAGAGAATGCGTGCAATGCATATGTAAATCAATCAAGTTCAATATCACGTACCACGATGGGTACACAACAACGTATCACATTACAATACCAACAGTGGATACGCCAACATATATCAATAACCCAAGTACCAACAATGGGTATGGCAATACTATCCAAATTAAGACGACAAAGCAGAATTCAATATCTACCAATTCCTCATGACATCAAGTCGGGATAATAGAACAATTTAAGGTACACATATAGCGGGGTGACTAGTCCTAACACACACACATCAGTCAATCAGTTGGTACACGCCATACCACTTTCTTATCTCAACCTATTAGTTCAGAATAAGGATCTCACTCCACACTTGAAGTTATCCGTCATATAAATTTAGGACCCAATCACAATCGTGAGTACATTTTATCCTATCGTTTAACGTTGAGACTCATCCTAAATAACATAACTCATTCAGTCACATATTATAGGAAGTTTTCATCATTAGACATAACAGGTTCCATTTGCTACTCCTAAGTCACATAAATACACAAATGATCAAGGAAAACCACATTGATACCTAAGGAATCTATAGACCACAAGCCCGAACAAACCTGTCACACAACAATAACAACATAGAATTCCATGCCAAATCTCTGATTTCCTACACATGCGTTCTCCATTCCTACTATCACAATGATACGGAAACTAACCAGAGTCTACCAAAGGGAAGCCATAACCTACCTCATGGCCGAGCGGGTGCCACAAACATCCATTGATTTCTTTAAATCAATTGCCACATTGTAATCCGCATGAAATAGGTTGGAGACAACTATGTTACCCAAGATTAATGCTTTTCATTTGAATCCTTGATAAGGGATTTTGATTAATAGGGAGATTTGGGGGTCTTAATCCACCTCTAGTTTTCTTCTATACCCATGCTAAGAGATTTTCCCATTTTCAAGCTTATATTTAGGAAGAACCCATTCCCAAGATCCATACAAGAATCTATTTTTAAAGGAAAAAGAGTGTAGTGGTCTAGGTTATTAGCTCACTTTTGGTGAAGAACATGGGAGGTGGCTTAGAGAAAATTCAAGGGGAAATGTTGGTACCTCATCACCCTTTCAACTATAGATTATTTGAAACACCCACTTGATGATTCTCTAAGTGAATATGTTTAGGAGTAATTTCTTAGGTAGGATGAGGGTTGGAGGGTGTTAGAAGGGTTTATTAGGACTAAAAATCTCATTTTTATGTTTTTCCCCTAAACTGGGCAGCTGGTATTTAGGGTTTTGGAAAAGTGGGACAATTCCCGAAATGATCCCTTAAATAGGGGAAATTCATCAGTGCGATACGGCCCACGCGGCAAGTTTACGCTACGGCGGTGCGCTAGGGCGCGCTAATATGTAAGCAGGTGGCTATGCAATCATAGGCATTTATCACATGCTGGTTAGTATACGCTACAAATGTCAATACGGCACTGCTATGGCGATTAAGTTCGTTCGTTTGTCCACGTTTCTATTCCTTACGCGATGTATATGACGATCTTGGTTTGGCTTGAATGGTTTTCCTGGATGTGAATAAAGCGAGACACCTGGGCAAGGGGACATAGTTGTGCGTCTTCGAAAATCACATTAACAACGAAACAGGTCATTACATTAGATATCAATTGAACAACCGTTCATCCCCGAATGGTAACGAAACAAACCAACGCAGACGGGTGATGCATACAGTAGCCAGGACTTACTAGTACCATCTTACTCTCATATATTCGAGTCTGACAGGGAGGAATAGGGTGAATACCGTATTCGGGGAACCTCTTGTGACTTAGTGCTTCGTACACATAACTCAATGGTGTCGCCTGGTTATCACAGCAAGGGTAATTCAAATGCCAGGGTGGTTTGTAAGAGGTCCACTGTGATATGTAAGGCTTGAGTATATCCCAATGTATCACGAACTTCACGGACGGAACTGGATACCGCCATAGCGGCTGTGTTACCGCTAGGACTGTACTGCCACAACGGCTTTATTACTGATAGGGCAGTCGCCAAGTAACCTAGGGTACCGCCATAGCGGTCCCTCTACCGCCGTGGAGTAGCCGCTGTAGAATATTAAGGAACAACAGTCCCTTTTTATTCATTATCCCCTCCCACAAATTCGAAAACCTCTCCATATTCCTTAAAACTCCTACTCCCATTCCACTCCTAATCACATTAAAACTCTACCAACTATCCCCTCTCCCTACTTACATAATTTCCCCTCGCGAAACACCCACTTGCTCTTACCTCAAAAGAGAAAGAAGAAGGAGAATAAGAAGAGGAGGCAAAGAATCCCTTTTCATCCATTATTCTACTACAAGCATCGGGTAAAATTTCATTTCCCCTGCACCATAGTTAATCAACAACATCGCACTATAAATAACAACTTAAGGGTCAGATTTTTTGTACCACAAGTTGGGTTTTTGAAATTTAGGTAAACATGCCATTTGACGAAATTTTTGAAGAAATCAAACTAGTTAATTGTTGTGATAGCCTTCTCTTCTCACTTAACGTGATTATAACTACATTTAAGACGCAAAACTTGACCATAGTAAAGAAAATTCTTGAAATAGATTAAGGGGTTTTTCTCGAAATTTTGGCTAGTTTGTCGCTAGAATAGCACCCCTTACGGGTTTTAAACTTTATGCATCTTGTTTTCTTTCCCGATCCGTGCTTAAAAACAAGTTTTTGATCCAAAAGTCGGGTTTGAAATCTGAGAATTTTTTCATCGTTGTTCGAGTAAGGTGAGACACCGTCGGTGCGATTCATCGACCGCTACGCCAGCATCGCCGTAGTGTTCGGTTACTGGTCACGCGTGGTCGACCATGAAACCTTGGGACCGCTATGGCGTTCTTTCTTTCCGCCATAGCGGGATTCACTTCCATAGGTCTTCTTTCCCCGCGTTCCGCCGGGAGGTTTGCAGTCGTAGTGGCGGTTATATCGCATGCGCAATGTGCAATCTACTACGGGCACTCCTTTACTCAAATTTTTGCTTTGATGCTTGCTAATGACATGCAACTCGATAAGGCTTAAGAATTGACACGCTTCTAATTTCTTTGCAGTAATTATGGCTGAAAATGAGGGAGGTACCTCGAATCAAGGGGCGGTGCCACTCAAAAGTTAAGTGCACATTTACGATAAACTCCCAATCGCCAGTAAATGGCTACATCCGGGAATGTAGGTCCATTCCTTTATTATCGGAGGTGGATTTGACATGACAAATGAGGAAAGACGGAGCTCGACCGGAACAAAGTGGTGGCGACCAAGTGGACTCTCGGTCGTGAAACTTGGGAGATTACAATGAGTCTTAGGGTCGGGAGTTCTATGTATTGCCTTCGATCGACAGTGTGATGCCACAGCACGGTGATTATAATAAGGGGTACTCCTGTGAAAGTGGGGGCAAGGGCTATCAACCGTATTTACCGACTGGATGATCATCCCGAGGAGCCTAATAAGGAGAAGGCGGTGGAGAAGGATTTTATGTGGTTGGCCACCCAGTTGGTGTAGGCAAGTGATATACCGAAGGTTTCACGGCTCGTGGTAGGTGTCACGACCCAACTAGGCGATTTAGTACCCGATACTCGTACGGCACCGTCATATGTCTTGTTCTTATTACTAAGTGGGCCGTACGAGCACCAGCATTTTTTTTTCATAACATCGCCGATAATAGCATACATGTAAACGAGTAGATTAACCGGTATCCGATATATTACACGGCGACAAAGACAACTAGGTGAACATCTACCTCGTACAATACCGTCTACGCAGCCTCTAAACAAAATACATGTAATTACAAGTGGGCGACTTTGCGGAGTTCAAATATATACATAAGAGTAGTACCCAAAACAAGAGCCCGAACAACCGGAGCGTCTTTCAATGTAAATTTTAAAAGCTCACTGTGGGTCGAGCCCGTCAACCTCGTCTACCTCGCGTGGCACGAGACGCACCCCGAAGAAAAAGGCGGTCGCATTTAACATACCGAGTATGTAAGCCATGGAAATAATACAATGAAGCATGTAACATATGAGCAATAACAACGTGTGAGACCGTAGATCATATGACGGTATAAAAGGATAATCTGTACCGTAAGTGCCTTTCGGGCGATGTCATGCTTGCTTATACATACTTTTGTTCAAAACATTTCGTATCATATACATGTGAAAATAACAAGTCATGTCGTAGAAATACGTCGGCTTCCCATACGTGTCCCGCGTCCGTGATGGAATTACGCCGGTGACAGTGTGGCAATGCGTCTATAGCGCAATACGTATCCATTCCCCAAAATTCCCCATTTTCATATACATATCATATACACATGTCATATACATATCATAAACGCATAAGAACCCAAAGAAAGTCACGTGCCTATCGGGGTAGGTCAAGAGTCTCCCGATTACCTTATGGAATGACTACTTCCTGCCGCTCTTCACCTTTGAAGGAACAAACATTGTAAGACGAGACTAGCAATGAATAGCAACACCACAAGAAAACTTAAAAAAATGATTATAAAGTTTCATAAAACAAGTGATGGGAATCCGGTATGCACGTATATCGAGACTCGAGTGACAAACATGAAAACACGGTCATTACGTCCCATTGGGTCATCCACGAAGGTTTCAAGACATTTCAATTTCATTTCCAAAGGTTTCGGACGTTTGAACATCATTTTTACCTTAAAGCACAAGTTTTGGGTTCAATTCTACTTTGAATGAATAAAGTGAATAAATTTAGGTGTCGTTTCCGAGGGGTAGGACCTTTCCCGAGGGTCGGATTTCGACCTATACTAACTAAGACATGCCAAATGAAGGGAGAGGTAGGCTTCACATACCTTTACGCTTTGTACACGTCTCAAACTCAAGCTCCAAGTTGACAAAATCTACAAATTGGTCGTGCTTACCAAACATGATTAGTGCCTTTGGAATTAGATTCTTAAAAATAAAACTTGGCTACACGAGATTTAAGCGAAAACACTCCCACTATCAACATACCCATCCCACCAAGTTCAACTTGGCCCATATCAAACAACAATCCTGAATTCAAACCCGCCAAACTATCAACCAACAATACGAACAACAATATAAGCAACATCAACAATCGACTAAAACGCATTCTAGCGCAAATAGTCTTATTTTCCAAATAACCCAACAACTCCAAATCCAACTTTACACTTACAATCCAATATCAATATGTTCATATTCACATACTAATTTAAGGTCATTCAAACATAAACCAAGAGCATTTCAAACTATATATCCAATATTCAACAATTCCAACAATTTCCATACAATTCGATATAATTTAATACAATTTAATTCA
>NC_081343.1:32707943-32743223 GCF_029784015.1 Lycium ferocissimum | reverse complement strand
CATAATCGAAACCAAGGGGTCATCGCCAAAATGGGGCATCACCCCAAAATGTGCCAAGTCTCAATATATCAAGTTCTAATCCAACATCTCAAGTACAAGACCAAAACATCTCAACGTAAGCCATGATGCAATGCAATGCAATAATGTATGGATGCAATGCAATGCCTTGCAAAATACTTGTGTACACATGTACCAGAGCGAAATATCGACATCTCGGTAGCCACGGCAAAAGGTGACTCCCGAGATCTAAGTGCCACTTTCATCCCGAATGTTTTGCCCAATAGATACGACCCCGGATCTTTACCCGGGGTTCTCACCGACACCCTCGGGGACCCCGCCGAGTCCGTGCACTCACTCAATCCATGATTCCTCAACTAACATCGTATATCGGACTCTCACATCACTCTCCTTTAAAATTGAGCCAAGCTGTCAATGTTCATCAAGTATATTGCTAACTTCAATAAGTGTATCATGAAGAATGAGAGTGCGTGCAATGCATGTATCAACATCAATAATCATGCCATCACAAAGTACCAACAAAAGTGTACGCCAACAATTAATCGCCACAAGCATTCAACATGGTGTACGCCAACAATATCATAATCAAGAAATAATAGATTCCAATAGCTACTAGCAACACGTGGCATCAAACCAACACAATAGGACAATCAAATCATCACAGTGCTAGCCCAAATCCAATCACGCAAGAGGGCCTAACCTAAGACAATATCCAACCCAACTTCATACCCGAAGGTTTACATGTTTTCTCGATTATGGATATAATCTAAATATATGCTTGTAGATACTGTAGTCTTACAGGGTAAGCCATAACCACGGATGGCCAGACAACAAACACCAACAATCACTCTTTATCCTTACCCTTCCGCTGAGCCTCAAGATCAAAGAAGTCTAGGCATATTCAAAATCTAGATTAGAAATCATGAAGATCGACACTAATATTGCTATCATTCAATAGGTCTAAACCAACGCTAGAATTTGGGAAAGCAGTCCCCACGAGGGCAAAATGGGAAACTCGGGGTGAAATATCAAATTCAAACACTAGGTGATGGAAAGCCAAATCAACTAATTGCTAAATTAACTCAAAAGATTCACCCATTTCGAAATTCAAGTAAAACCCCAATTTTGGGTATAAACCCAAACCTTTAATTCATAAATTAAGCCTTAGAGATGGAAGATTCAAGTTACTACGGTCATTACCCATCAATTTCCATGCTAACCCACGCTATCTTCATTAACAAATCAAGGTTATATACTCACAAGTTTATTAGAGAAAGATAATCCAAGACCCACTTAGTTCTCATAACTTTAGAAAGATTCTCGCATGGATTAATGATAATAGGTGAGTGTCACGACCCAATTTGGGATCGTATGGCACCTACCTTTCACACTCCTAGATAGGCGAACCCTCTCATTTATCATTCACATCAATAAAACAACAATTCATTTTGAAATATAAATAATTAAGGATAACAGCGGAAATTTGAAATACATTCATTAACTCAAATGTTTACGTGATTACAACAATACTTGATTACAGACTCGATACAAATTCCCATGAGCTGGTCTAGACTAATACAAGAGCGACTAACAATTTTAGAATTTCCACTCATTTAAGACTCAACCTCCGTCCTAGATGAAGTGTGAGAAGGCCTGTATAGGCACCGTACCTTTCCAATTTCCACATCAAACCAAATACCGAAACAATCCCGCCTCAAAAGGGTGTAGCAAATGCAATGTCGGTATAAAACACGCGCATTGAGTAAGTATCATAGGCCGATAATGGTTAGTAACATATATTAAGATAAGTCACAAAGAAACATGATGACAACTTTACCAATTCATACATCTATCTATCAATTTACAACAATACCATTTCGTAATTAATTTCACTGCGTATCACCAATCGTACTTATAACAATCTTGTCACTTCTATATCATTTTCCTTATCACTTAATCATTCGTTTAGCATAATGGTCAACTCATCACTAGGACACTCCATTACCCCTATAGTACATAAAGACTAAACACACAAATAAGATTAGTGACGCATCTATACCATCAAATACACCAACGAATCCAAACCCCAACACTCATCATTACCTAATTAAAGGAAACTATTCAAACTATGCCAATTTTGAGTATATCCGATCCAATCCAACCATCACAATCCAATGATCAAACATCTCAATCATTAAACATCTCAATCAAGTCATAATGCAATGCAAAAAGGCAATAATGGTATGATGCAATGCCATACCATGCAAACAGGTGTACACATGTACTCCGGCAAGGAAATATTGACCCAAAGCATGATTCACGAAGTCAAAGTGCCACCCGTCCTGGGATCTTGCCTAACAGAACGATGGGACCACTGCTAATTGCTCGCAGGGAGTCTCACCGGCACTCACTCTTCGGGGACCTGTGGAGTCCATGCACTAACAACGATTTCGGAGATATCATCGGGATCGGTCATGCAACTTAAACGATGCCGGAATAGATCATTGGACATCGCGGTCTCACGATACTTAATTAAAGCAGAAATCACAAATATCAGTTTTACAATCAACAATTTCGGAATGGATCTTCGGACATCAGCCTTTTTCCAATCACTAAGTAAAAAGAGTCTATCAAATATCGATTTCATACAATCAACAATTAGGAATCGAACTCGACATCGACCTTCTAACAATCACTCAAGTAAAAGAGTTTATCAAAATATCGAGCTTTCGTCAATCAACGATACCGGATCATCACCTGCATCGGCCATGCATCATGAATATGAGAGAATGTGTGCAATGCATATGTAAATCAATCAAGTTCAATATCACAAGTACCACAATGGGGTACACCAACAACGTATCACATCACAATACCAACAGTAGGTATGCCAACATATATCAATAACCCAAGTACCAACAATGGGTATGGCAATACTATCCAAATTAAGACGACAAAGCAGAATTTAATATCTACCAATTCCTCATGACATCAAGTCGATAATAGAACAATTTAAGGTACACATATAGCGGGGGTGACTAGTCCTAACACACACACATCAGTCAATCGGGGCTTGGTACACGCCATACCACTTTCTTATCTCAACCTATTAGTTCGTAATAAGGATCTCACTCCACACTTCAGGGTTATCCGTCATATAAATTTGGGACCCAATCACAATCGTATACATTTTATCCTATCGTTTAACGTTGAGACTCATCCTAAAATAACATAACTCATTCGATCACATATTATAGGAAGTTTCATCATTAGACATAACAGTTCCATTTGCTACTCTAAGTCACATAAATACACAAATGATCAAGGAAAACCACATCGATACCTAAGGAATCTATAGACCACAAGCCCGAACAAACTCCACACAACAATAACAACATAGAATTCCATGCCAAATCTCGATTTCCCACATGCGTTCTCCATTCCTACTATCACAATGATACGGAAACCAACCGTAGTCTACCAAAGTTTTAAGCCATAACCTACCTCATGGCCGAGCGGGAAAATACAAACATCCATTGATTTCTTTAAATCAATTGCTACATTGTAATCCATGAAATAGGTTGGAGACAGCTATGTTACCCAAGATTAATGCTTTTCATTTGAATCCTTGATAAGTGATTTTGATTAATAGGAGATTTTGGGGTCTTAATCCACCTCTAGTTTTCTTCTATACCCATGCTAAGAGATTTTCCCATTTTCAAGCTTATATTTGGAAGAACCCATTCCCAAGATCCATACAAGAATCTATTTTTTAAAGGAAAAAGAGTGTAGTGGTCTAGGTTATTAGCTCACTTTGGTGAAGAACATGGAGGTAGGTTAGAGAAAATTCAAGGGGAAATGTTAGCCTCATCACCTTTCAACTATAGATTATTTGAAACACCCACTTGATGATTCTCTAAGTGAATATGTTTAGGAGTAATTTCTTAGGTAGGATGAGGGTTGGAGGGTGTTAGAAGAGGGTTTATTAGGACTAAAAATCTCATTTTTATGTTTTTCCCTAAACTCTGGCAAATGGTTTTGTGGTTTTGGAAAAGTGGGACAATTCAGAAATGATCCCTTAAATAGAAATTCAACGTGCGATACGGCTCCCGGCAGTAAGTTTATTGCTAAGGATGCAGATATTTTAGGGCGGCTAATATGTCGCTATGGTGGCTATGCAATCATAGGCATTTACTGCTATGGCGGTTAGTATACCGCTACAGCGGTCAATACGACCGCTATGGCGATTAAGTTCTGTCTGTTTGTCCACGTTTCTATTCCTTACGCGATGTATATGACGATCTTGGTTTGGCTTGAATGGTTTCCAGGATGTGAATAGGCGGAGACACTGTTAAGGGGACATAGTTGTCGTCTTCCTTCGAAAATCACATTAACAACGAAACAGGTCATTACATTAGATATCAATTGAACAACCGTTCATCCCCGAATGGTAACGAAACAAACTAACGCTTGCAATGGTGATGGTCACATAAATGCTTGAGACTTACTAGTACCATCTTACTCTCATATATTCGAGTCTGACAGGGAGGAATAGGGTGAATACCGTATTCGGGGAACCTCTTGTGACTTAGTGCTTCGTACACATAACTCAATGGTGTCCGTTATCACGGAAGGTAATTCAAATGCCAGGGTGGTTTGTAGCAGGTCCATCATGATATGTAAGGCTTGAGTATATCCCAATGTATCATGCACTACTCACTTGACGGAATCGGATACCGCCATAGCGGCCGTGTGCAACTGCTTAGGATCGTACCGCCACAACGCTTATTACCGATAGGGGATGCCAAGTAACCTAGGGTACCGCCATAGCGGTCCCTCTACCGCCGTGGAGTAGCCGCTGTAGAATATTAAGGAACAATGATCCTTTATTATTATCCCCTCCCCACAAATTCGAAAACCTTTCCATATTTCTTAAAACTTCTACTCCCATTCCACTCCTAATCACATTAAAACTCTACCAACTATCCCTCTCCCTACTTACATAATTTCCCCTCGCGAAACACCCACTTGCTCTTACCTCAAAAGAGAAAGAAGAAGGAGAATAAGAAGAGGAGGCAAAGAATCCCTTTTCATCCATTATTCTACTACAAGATCAGGTAAAATTTCATTCCCCCCTTGCACCATAGTTAATCAACAACACTGCACTATAAATAACAACTTAAGGGTTGGGATTTTTTGGTACCACAAGTTGGGTTTTTGAAATTTAGGTAAACATGCCATTTGGACGAAATTTTTGAAGAAATCTGAACTAGTTAATTGTTAGGATAGCCTTCTCTTCTCACTTAACGTGATTATAACACAGATTTAAGACGCAAAACTTGACCATAGTAAAGAAAAATTCTTGAAATAGATTAAGGGGTTTTTCTCGAAATTTGCCTTGTCGCTAGAATAGCACCCTTATGGGTTTTAAACTTCATGCATACTGGTTTTCTTCCCGATCCGTGCTTAAAAACAAGTTTTTGATCCAAAAAGTCGGGTTTGAAATCTGAGAATTTTTGGTTACTGTTCGAGTAAGGTGACACCGCTGCAGCGATTCACTGACCGCTACAGCAGTACTGCTGTAGTGTTCAGTTGGTCGCTGTGGTGGTTGACCATAGAAACCTTGGTGACCGCTATGGCGTTCTTCTTTCCGCCATAGCGGTTCCGCTATGGAGGTCTTCTTTCCCCATCGCGGTTCCGCCATGGAGGTTTGCAGGCCGTAGTGGCGGTTATCGCAGATTCTGCAACTGTGCAGTCTACTACCGGGCACTCCTTTACTCAAATTTTTGCTTTGATGCTTGCTAGAATGACATGCAACTGATAAGGCTTAAGAATTGACACGCTTCTAATTTCTTTGCAGGCACTATGGCTGAAAATGAGGAGTAAGTACCTCAAATCCAAGGGGCGGTGCCCCTCAACAAAGAAGTGCCTGTTTACGATAAACTCCCCAATCGCCAGAGTAAATGGCTACATCTGGAACAGAGGTCCATTCCTTTATTATTGGAGCAGGGATTTGACATGACAAATGAGGAAAGACGGGCTCCGAATTTCTGGAACAGGTTGGTGGCGACCAAGTGGACTCGCTTGGTCTGAAACTTGGGAGATTACAATGAGTCTTGGGTCAGGGAGTTCTATGCTATGCTGCCTTCGATTGACAGGATGCCCTAGCCGAGTGATTATAATGGGTACTCACCGTGAAAGTGGGGGCAAGTATTATCAACCGTATTTACCGACTGGATGATCATCCCGAGGAGCCTAATAAGGAGAAGGCGGTGGAGAAGGATTTTATGTGGTTGGCCACCCAGTTGGTGTAGGCAAGTGATATACCGAAGGTTTCCTGGGCTCGTGGTAGGTGTCACGACCCAACTAGGGGCCGCGACGAGTACCCGATACTTGTACCGGGCACCCCCTGTCATATGTCTTGTTCTTATTACTAAGTGGGCCGTATGAGCACTAGCATTTTTTTTTTCATAACATCGCCGATAATAGCATACATGTAAACGAGTAGGATTAATCGTACGATATATTACACTAACGACAAAGACAACTAGGCTGTGGAACATCTACCTGTACATATCTGTCTACGAGCCTCTAAACAAAATACATGTAATTACAAGTGGCTGACTTTGCGGAGTTCAAATATATACATAAGAGTAGTACCAAAACAAGGCTCGGGAACAATCGGGAGCGTCTTTCAATGTACGTACCGAAAAGCTCCTGGGGGTCGAGCCGTCAATCCGCTTTGTCTACCGCGTGGCACGAGACGCAGCCCCCCAAGAAAAAATTCGGGCATTTAACGATGTCTGTACCGAGTATGTAAGCCATGGAAATAATACAATGAAGCATGTAACATATGAGCAATAACAACATGTGAGACCAGAGATCATATGACGGTATAAAAGGATAATCTGTACCTGTAAGTGCCTTTCAGGCGGATGTCATGCTTGCTTATACATACTTTTGTTCAAAACATTTCGTATCATATACATGTGAAAATAACAAGTCATGTCGCCGAAATACGTCGGCTTCCCACATGTGTCCCGCGTCCGGGATGGAATTACGCCAGCTGACCAGGTGGCAATGCGTCTATAGCGCAACATGTATCCATTCCCCAAAATTCCCCATTTTCATACATATCATATACATGTCATATACATATCATATAAGCGCATGCATAAGAACCCAAAGAAAGTCATGTGCCTATCGGGTAGGTCAGGTCTCCCGATTACCTTATGGAATGACCACGGTCGCTTCGTCTCACCTTGAAGGAACAAACATTGTAAGACGAGACTAGCAATGAATAGCAACACCACAAGAAAACTTAAAACAGATTATAAAGTTTCAATAAAACAAGTGATGGAATCCGGTATGCACGTATATCGAGACTCGAGTGACAAACATGAAAACACGGTCATTACGTCCCATTGGGTCATCCACGAAGGTTTCAAGACATTTCAATTTCATTTCCAAAGGTTTCGGACGTTTGAACATCATTTTACCTTAAAGCACAAGTTTTGGGTTCAATTCTACTGAATGAATAGTGAATAAATTTAGGTGTCGTTTCCGAGGGTCGGATTTCGACCTATACTAACTAAGACATGCCAAATGAAGGAGAGGTAGGCTTCACATACCTTTTACGCTTTGTACACGTCTCCAAACTCAAGCTCCAAGTTGGCCAAAATCTACAAATTGGTCATGTTTACCAAACATGATTAGTGCCTTTGGAATTGGATTCTTAAAATAAAACTTGGCTACCGAGATTTCGGCAGCACCTCCCCTATAAATACTCCATCCCACCAAGTTCAACTTGGCCCATATCAAACAACAACAATCCGGGAATTCAAACCCGGCCAAACTATCAACCAACAATACCAACAACAATATAAGCAACATCAACAATCGACTAAAACGCATTCTAGCGCAAATAGTCTTATTTTCCAAATAACCCAACAACTCCAAATCCAACTTTACACTTACAATCCAATATCAATATGTTCATATTCACATACTAATTTAAGGTCATTCAAACATAAACCAAGAGCATTTCAAACTATATATCCAATATTCAACAATTCCAACAATTTCCATACAATTCGATATAATTTAATACAATTTAATTCACATGATATTCCAACAATACCATCAATATACTACTTACCCACACTTTCCAATTTATGAGACAACAACAACATTTTTTTTCCTTCCTTCAAATTCAAGCACAACAATCCAATTTTCATTCCTCCAAACCATTAAATCTTTATTCTAACATCATAGAACCTATCATAACAACAATTTCCATTCTAAATAAAATCAATTCATCACACCTTACCATAGCCTAGCATTCGGCCAAGCCACCCCTTAAACATACTTTTCATGAATTTCCATATTTTCCATACACTACAACAACCAACACAACACAACATAACATATACAACACTACACACACACTCACGGATTTCTTGCAAGTCACGGCCACACACACACACCTCCAACACATGAATTTCATCCATTTCCATGCACACAACATACTCTACCATCCATAACATATAAGAAAAGAATTAAACCTTACCTTTTTCCTCACTTCTTTACTTAACTTAAGTTGGCAACTTGTATGAGTACAAGTTCTTCTTGTTCCACAAATCACTTCAACTTACTAAGAACCTTTCAAGGGATTGTTTGGCTATGAAGAACAAGTTGTGAACTCTCTTCCTTTTTTTTTTTTTTTTTTTTTTTCGGTTTTTTCTTTCTTCAAGGCCGAATGGCCATGTTGTTTTTCTCCTCTCTTTCTTTTGTTCTTTTCTTGAAAATTCTAGGGAAAAAGATGAACAAGTCATCTCTTCTCTCATATATATACTTAGTTCCTTCCAATAGAAATTTAACAAATTGTCCCTTGTTTGGCCTAAGTTCATTTGGCCACATTTTGCAAGTGGGGCCCATGGCCAAGTGGCCCCCTTTTCTTGAAAATTCTAGCAAATCTCTTCTTTTTCATGAAAAATATTTTCCCTTGTTCCAAATTTGCCCCTAGCCTTTCTCCGTATTTCCACGAGTCATTATGCAAATTTACCATTTTACCCCCCGGCCTTTCTTAATATTCCAACTTTACAATTTTCCATACGCAACTTGTGTCACTTGCCTTGACTTACCCGAGGGTACAAAATGCGGGATGTAACAGTAGGGGAGCGATATATAGTGACCGCTTTATTGTTGAGGCTAGGAGATGGCTATACATTGTTAGTCGCCAGGTCCGCCCTTTATTAAACGCCCATGATGTTTCCTATGCTCGTGCCCTTGTTATTGCTTGCGTCCTTGCCGGCATACCTGTAAATGTGGGGGCGCAAGTCATTACAGAGTGGAAGAGGTTTACGGATAAGGGTGGGGGAAGCTTGATGTTCCCTTCTTTGATCACCTTTTTGTGCCAGAAAGCTAAGGTTCCAGAGAAGAATTGGGATGATTGGGTACAGCCTGATGCCCCTTTTCATCTATTGAAGGTGAAAGGTTACGGGACCGCGATTGTCAGCCAAAAGAAGGAAGGAGCCGGGGGCTGAGCTTGGTGAGGATGATGCGATGCCGAGATCAGCCTCTCGTGTCGGGGCCCTTTGGAGCGCATAGATGCTTTCTTTGATGATATAGAGGCCATGTTTCAGGAAATGCCCATGCCTTCTGGTGGTTCTAGTTCATCGTCGCCGCCAACTACCCCACTTTGTCAGAGATGAAAGGGGTATTTTGACACCCAACAGATGGAAAGTACTCACCAACCTCCAGACTGCCTACACCACCCTGGGTATGAACCATGGTGAGCTTCGCGCTGATTTTGACAAAGAAAAGATGAAGAACAGGGCGCGCGACAAGCTTCGCATCAGGTCTTGGAGGGTTTCTAAGGGGATGTGGGGTAAAATGTACCCCAACTTGCCGCTGCTGGTGGAGGATGATGATGACTCTGAGCGGTACTCCTTTGAGAGTAGTCCCTGAGAGGATGGCGGTCAGGGCGGGTTAGATGATACCGGTGGTGGCAACTCTGATGATGATGGCACGACTAGCATGTGGACAGCCTAGAGATTTCCCTTCTCCCTCTCCCTTTTTATGCACGGTTGCCCTTGTAGGGCCTTTATTTCTAAACAATCTTTTGTTTGTTTGCCTCTTTATTTTCGGATAATTTTGTTTTTGGTTGGCCTGGTTTACGGCCAATGTCTGGATATTTTTTTTTTTGGATATGGAATTATTTAGCTTTCTTGCTTTTGGTAATGGTAGTAGGTTTCGTAGTAGTGACTTGAGTGGTTCTGGCCCTTGTCGGGCTTATTTTTATAGTACTGTTGGTTGGTCAAGTTGTTGTTTTTATCTGATCCGTCAAATGGTTAAAACAGGGAGATCAAAGTGAAAACGAGGGGGGAAGGTCCGTGTCTCTCGAACCTGTGCCAGTACCGCCATGGCGGTGTCTCGTCAACCGTTGTAGCGGTACCGCCTTAGTGGCAGGGGAGCCGCAGGAGCTATTCATTTAGGAGATGGGTTCACCACTTCAGCTATTGTCCTTCCGCTATAGCGATGCCGCCGAAGTTGTGGATTGACCTCTGGGGCGCTGTGCCTGGCAGTGGCATCACGCCGTGCCCGGATTCCTCTCGCATCTGAAGTTTAACTCACCTCTTGCAACGCGTGCCTAGATCTAATTCTGAAATATAACTTACTTTTCACACGTAGATACCAATTGGAATTGTCTAGATACCAATTGGGCTCACCGAGATACCAATTTGATCGAAGTAGCACGATATGAAAGAAAGAAGGGAAATTTTTCTAGATGCCCTATAGCCTCCCGTGGACGGGTACGGACGTTTAGGTACCATTCCATGAGACTCTACTAGATATTGCTCTTATACCTAGTAGACCGGTAACCTAGGCTCTGATACCAACTTGTCACGATCCAATTTGGGACCGTGCGGGCACCTACCTTTCCCACCTGGGTAGGCGAACCCTCTCATTTATTATTCACATCAATAAAACAACAATGCATTTTAACGGCTAAATAATTAAGAATAACAACAGAACTTTGAAATACATTTATTAACTCAAATGCTTACGTGATTACAACAATACTTGATTATAGACTCAATACAAATTCCCATGACCTGGTCTAGACTAATACAAGAGCAACTAATAATTTTAGAATTTCCACTACACTCTAAGACTCAACCTACATCCCGGATGAAATGGGAGAAGGCCTTCCAGATAGGCACCGCACCTTTCCACTTCACATCAAACCAAATACCTGAAACAATCTACGCCCAAAAAGGGTGCATCAAGTGCAATATCAGTA
This sequence comes from Lycium ferocissimum, assembly GCF_029784015.1. Lineage (NCBI taxonomy): Eukaryota > Viridiplantae > Streptophyta > Magnoliopsida > Solanales > Solanaceae > Lycium > Lycium ferocissimum. The sequence goes on along the minus strand of NC_081343.1, from coordinate 32,731,900 downwards.
CAAAACACGCGTACTGAGTAAGTATTATAGGCCGACAATAGTTAGTAACACATATCAGTAAAGAATTCATAGATAAACATGATGACAACTCTACCAATCCATACATCTATCTATCGCACAATTTACAGCAATACCATTTCTGTCATTAATTTCACTGCAGTACTCACCAATTAGACTCATAACAATCTTGTCACTTCTATATCATTTTCCTTATCACTTAATCATTCGTTTAGCATAATGATCAACTCATCACAAGGACACTGCTACCCACAAAGACATAAAGACTTAACACACAAATAAAATTCTAGACGATCTATAGCTATTTCATCAAGTACAACAATGAATCCAAATCCCAACACTCATCATTACCTAATTAAGGAAACTAACCTGACTATGCCAAGTCTGAGTATATCAGATCCAATCCAACCATCACAATCCAATCGTCAAAATCCAATCATCAAACATCTCAATCAAGTCATGATGCAATGCAATGCAATAATGGTATGAGTGCAATGCCATGTCATGCAAATAAGGTGTACACATGTACTCCGGATGGAAATATCGACGTCTCAGTAGCACAACCCAGCGTGACTCGTGAAGTCTAAGTGCCACCCATCCTGGATGTTTGCCCAACAAACAGACAAGACCCTGGCTAATTGCTCACAGGGGGAATCTCACCGGCACCACTATAGGGGACCCGCGGAGTCCATGCACTAAAAATGATTCCGGGATATCATCGGAATCGACCTTGCAACAACGATGCCGGAATAGATCATCGGACGTCGCCCATCTCACAATTCAATTCCAAGTAAAAGAGAGTCAGTCAAATATCAGTTTCATACAATCAACGATTCCGGAATGGATCTTCGAACATCGGCTTTTTCACAATCACTCAAGTAAAAGAGAGTTTGTCAAATATTGGTTTCATACAATCAACGATTCCGGAATTGAACCTCGGACATCGGCCTTCTCATAATCACTCAGGTAAAAGAGTTTATCAAAATATAAATTTCGCTCAATCAACAATACCGGATCATCACCGGGTATCGGCCATGCATCATGAATATGAGAGAATACGTGCAATGCATATGTAAATCAATCAAGTTCAATATCACAAGTACTACAATGGGGTAAACCAACAACGTATCACTTCACAATACCAACAACAACCACGCCAACATATATCTCTAACCCAAGTACCAACAATGGGTATGGCAATATTTTTTAAATTAAGACGACATAGCAAAATTCAATAGCTACCAATTTCTCATGACATCAAGTCGGGACAATAGAATAATTTAAGGTACACATATAGCGGGGTGACTAGTACCAACACACACATCGATCAATCCATTGGTACACGCCATACCACTTTCTTACCTCAACCTATTAGTTCGGTAACAAGGATCTCACTCCACACTTGAAGTTATCCGTATATAAATTTAGGACCCAATCGCAATCGTGGGTACATTTTATCATCTCGTTTAACGGTTAGACTCACCCTAAATAACATAACTCATTCAGTCACATATTATAGGAAGTTTTCATCATTAGACACAACAGGTTCCATTCGCTGCTCGCAAGTCACATAAATCCACCAATGATCAAGGAAAACCACATTGATACCTAAGGAATCTATAGGTCATGATCCCGAATAAATAAGTCACACAACAATACCAACCTAGAATTTCATGCCAAATCTCTCGATTTCATACACATGCATTCTCCATTCCTTCTATCACAACGATTCGAAAACTAACCGGAGTATACTAAAGGAAGCCATAACCTACCTCATGGTCGAGAGGGTGCCATGAACATCCATTGATTTCTTTAAATTGATCGCCACATCGTTTTTGCACAAAATAGGTTGGAGATAACCATGTTACCCAAGATTAATGCTTTCTATTTGAATCCTTCATAGGGGATTTGGATTAATAGGGAGGTTTGGGGGGTCTTAACCTACCTCTAGTTTTCTTCTATACCTATGCTAAGAGATTTTCCCATTTTCAAGCTTATATTTGGGAAGAAACCATTCCCAAGATCCATACAAGAATCTATTTTTAAAGGAAAAGGAGTGCAATGGTCTAGGTTATTAGCTCACTTTTGGTGAAGAACATGGGAGATGGCTTAGAGAAAATTTAGGGGGGAAATGCAGCATCTCATCACCCTTTCAACTCTAGATTATTTGAAACATCCACTTGATGATTCTCTAAGTGAATATGTTTAGGAGTAATTTCTTAGGTGGGATGAGGGTTGGAGGGTGTTAGAAGGGCTTATTAGGACTAAAAATCTCATTTTTATGTTTTCCCCCGAATCTAAGGCAACTAGTATTTAGGGTTTTGAAAAAGTGGGGGCAATTCGCAAATGCTCCCTTAAATAAGGATTTTCGTGTGATACCGCCCCATCGGCAATTAAACACACTACATCGCAAACATCGCTAGGGCGGCCAATAAGTCGCTATGGCGGCTGTGCAGTCATAGGTGTTTACCACTATGGTGGTTAGTATACACACATATCACCGCTATAGCGTCAATACGACCGCTATGGAGGTCAAGTTCTATCTATTCGTCCACGTTTTATTCCTTACGCGATGCGTACGACGATCTTGGTTTGACTTGAATGGTTAAGATGTAATAGTGGAGACACTATTAAGGGGCCATAGTTGTCGTCTTCCTTCAAAATTCGCAGTAACAACGAAACAGGTCGTTACAGTGAGATAAAGAATCAAGATTAGGTAGAGATGATAGATGAGTTTACCTCTAAGAGTTTGCCCCAAGAAAACTCTATAAAAGCTCCCAAGGTGAACTACTTTCAGAATAGTAATGAATGAAAAGACTTGGGATTTTATATCATTAAATACCCTAGTCTATAGCGGTCAGTGTTACACCCCGTATTTGCGGAGAAACACTGATCAAACTTGAGCGTAAGTATATTAAACTATGGCTAAGTAAAACAACTTTGGAGTATAAGGGACGAAGCATTGTTAAGTATATTTTATGAGTAAAGGATGCATATGAGGAATTTCAAGGTAGCGTTACTTTGAACAACAAAGTGTGAGCCAATTCGGGGAAAGAATATCTTTTAGTATATGAGGACTTTTGAAGTAAAGCAAAAGCCTAAATTGAAGTTCATGAAGTCTAGTTTCCAACGCAACAAATCGCTTGTCGATACGATGTCGGAGTAGAGAATTATGGACATTACAAGTCAGGCTTGAGAGCAGAAACGCACTTTCATAGCCGCGACACGCGCCCTAACTGATCGAAAATTCTAGGTCGGTGCCAACCGACTCTAGAACACTATAAAAGGGGTTTTAGCCCTTATTTTTCATCCAAACACCCCTAAACATATCCCAAATCCTCTAGAACATTCCTCAAACTTTCACAACATGCACATATATTCTACAAGTCTATATGACAATTTTGGTCATTTTTATTTCATTTTTAACATAGACCCAAGTCCTAGGAAGTCCTAGAAACCTCTCCAAACATATTACAACATATTTCCAAGCCCAAATCAAGGATCAAAATGAAGATTAAAGCGGTTAAGGGTTCCAAGTGAGGTCTACACTTGTCTCTCTTCTTGAAGATGTTTTGGGTGAGTATTTTTAAAGGTGGAGTAACCATGGATGTCACGACCCGAGCTACGGGCCGTGACGGGTATCCGGAGTCGACCACCGAACACCGCTCATATTTTTTATCCGCTATCATCCATACTATATACTCGTAATCATATAAGAGCCGTCATTTTCTCGAGATACGTCAACTTTTATAAACATAAGCCATTCTATTATCAAAATAATATATATACAAATACACATACATATACATGGAGACCATGGGCCATACTACCACACACACATACGTGACTACGAGCCTCTAATGGAATACTAGACATATAGACGGGACAGACCCCATCGTGCCCAAAATGTGCATATACAAATATATACCAAAAGAATAATCAAAGCACCTCCGACGATGGAGTGCTCACAAATCGCCCATCGACTCCTAGGGATCAAGACTGCCTTGCCTCAATTGTGGGTACGAACACCCCCCAAAGAAAGGGACGCGTGACGAACATTGTATATTATGTAAGGCGTGAAATGAAGCAAATATGACCGGAAATCGTAAATCATGAGACGAGGGCATAACACGTGCCATCTTTACATATGAACCGTTGTTCATGTACATTCATCATACGTAAATACATCATATACATAATCACAAAGATGCAAGCATTGTTACATCAATCATATGTCATTATATCGTTACCTCCGCGTCCGGTAACCATCTGCAGCCCACTAGTGGTGACATGTCCGCCCTTCTCGGCGCGGGATCATAGCGACCTACAGAAGGTGTGACATGTCCGGCCAATTACGTGGAATCATATGCATACCTCGCCGTAGGGTGACATGTCAGGCCAATTAGGCGCGGTGGAATCGTATTATCACACATACCATGCATTTCACATTTGTCACCATTAACATTCAATTCATAGACCTATCGCGCTTATCACGATGTTACCATAGTTTAACATTCTTAGTTATATACACACGTACATACGTTAACTTGTGAGTGGCTATATTTATATTGGGGTGACGTAAGGTCGTAAACCCCCGGTCATGTTATGGAATAGCATAAGAGTAATATCTCACCTTGGAGGAATTTACGATTTAAGGTGAGTACGTATGAGAGAACATACCAATGGATCGTGATTCTCATCATTGATCCATAAGAACACGATATCGTGGTCTCAGAGTCTCTATCGCATTCATAGCGTATTTCTTATCCAATCTCGTTACCCGTGGACGTAGACATTTCATCTCAAGGAACATAAAGGATCCGTGAAGGAAGAGGGAAATCGATATAAGATTCATGCCTTAGAAGGAAGTGGTAATGCCTCACATACCTTTTGTCGTTAACTACTTTATAGCTTGCTCGTCCTCCTTTGTTGTCCTCGTCTTTACCTTCAAGAGAGTTCGTATCGTCGTTAGCTAGGCGATTATAAAACCATGCCTCTTAAGGCTAAAGAAAATTATAAATAAGCGTTTTCCTTTGTTTATACTACTTTCCGCCATATTCCATATCAACTCCCAACACTCATAACAACCATCACAATATCGCTAATAACAATCGTCACTCATTCCCATGATTTGCATTTCATAATTTCACTTAAATTCTCCATATTCATGACTAAGGTTTATTATCACATTCATTCACTTGTAATACTTATTCCATGCTCCAAATATCATTTATAACATACTCACAATCTCCACATAATCATTTTCGCGATTCATCGCAACTACTATTCAACAATGACATTATTTCCCCCATTTATGACCCATTTTCTTTACTCTTTCATAATCTAAGTGTTTCATCTTAACAATAGTTCAATCAACATCTAAAGTTCATGAAACTTGCCTCAAATGGTAGAGGAATAAACCTTGAATGATGATACGCCTTCTAGCACAAAACCCTATTTCTTCTCTCTCTTGAATTCTTGCTTGGCCTTTAACGGAGTTCCTTGCTTGATTCTCCTCAAATCTTGTTATTGATCCTTGATCTCCTTAGTTTTCTTGTGGATGAAATGTTTGGAAGTTTTAGAGGTGTGGGAGAGGTTGAAGTCGTGGTTGAGAATGAATAAAATGAAGTGGACTCAACATTTAAAGGCTTCGGAGATGTTCCCTTAGTGACTTCCATCACAGCTTCACGGTCCGTGGAACCTTTGTTGGCCGTGGAACTCGGTCGTGGTTCACGACCAGCCAGCCACACTTCCTGCTGGCTGTTCCACGGACACGCCCACGGGTCGTGGAACGTTGTGCTGTCCGTGGAACATGGTCGTGGAACTCAGCGCTTCCACCGAATGGTTCCCGTCATTTCGTTTGAGCTCTAATCCCTATGGAACCTTCTTAGCACTTGTTTATCATTTCATTATGAATCTCTTGGGTGTCGTAACTCTTTCTCCACAACATTCTTAAGGCATCATTAACTCGCACTCATAGTTTGCGTCCAATATACTAACTTATAACTCGATTCCCCTAACTACTTTCTTGCTTCAACCCGGATGCCTTTGGAATCTTAATTAGGACTATCAATTTGTACTTCGCTTATCCAACCTCGTATCTGTCCTATCCTTCGCGAGCCTACTCGCTTATATACTAAGGGGAATTTTCCGAGGTGTAACATTCTTCCCCCCTTTTGGAACATTCGTCCTCGAATGTTAAGTCATCGAGGGTTCTGGAAATATTTCGCCGCAGCTCCACGTAATACGTGGGCGATACCATCCCGTCACAACGGCCCATAATATCATTTCCTCGCTGTGGCTACAATACAATAGCAATATAGATTGGCCACACACGACCCATATACATAAAAATAAAACATACATACCTTATTGTCCCGATGTTTCGTCATGTATCTCTCTTCCGGGGGTTGACAAGAAAGCGCGGGTATGCGGATTTCATCTTCTCCTCTCGCTTCTCAAGTCACTTTTTCTACGTTGTTATTTCGCCACAAGACTTTCACCGAAGCTATTTCCTTATTCCAAGCCTTCGTATTTGCCTCGTCTAATATGGTCCTGGGACCTCTTCGTAGGTTAACTTTTCGTGATTTGAACATCATTAATGTCACACCCCGATCTCACTAGGGTGTGATGGGCACCGACCCCCGAACCGGAGCCGAGCGAACCCACCGACTCTTCCTACGTACTAAATTTTTTGAAAACTCTACGTCAAGTATACATAATAAGGCTACCGGAATAAACCTTTTGTCGCTTTAGAATCAAGTAAAATATGTAACTATAATAAAAGACTTGTATCGTAGTACAATCGACTCGAAACCCACGACTGGTCTCCCGCAAAGTCTCTAACTTGGACATGATATCATAGCATAGGGCCTTTGACCCTAATCCTCCGCAGCAAACGGAGATGCCAACTCCGCCGGAACATCGTCTATAATAGCGTTCGATCATCCGGGTGTACCGCGCGGCATGAAACGCAGCCCGAAGAAGAAGGGGGTCATACGAACAATGTACCGAGTATGTAAGTGTGCATAGCAACATAGTAAAAGATATAAGCATGAATAATAACAAGATTCCATGTCGTGAGGTAAAGGGATAACCTGTACATAGGGACGGTGTCTGCATAGGAACATAGAACATATCGTAGGATAACCGAGTAACCTGTGATATAAGGACCCCATCGGGGCGGATGCCATGCATGCTTGTTTTCTTTTTCCTCTTTTTTTGAAAAAGAACATTTCTTTTCTTAGACACAGGTAAAATAGAGTTTATGTCATAACACAAGATCATAGCATAGCATAGGGTATCATAGTGTCATGGCATAGCGTAGTACATCATAGTATCATAGCATAGCATAGTATATCATAGCACCGAATATATTCCGCCCACATAGTATAATTCCCGCGTCCGGCATCCCGCGTCCGGGATGATATCAAGTCAAGTACGGATACATGCACCGTGAGTAACATGCAAATCATAGCGCTCTCCCGCCTTTTTCCCGCTTTTCCCAAATACATTTTTATACATAGATATATATATATATACACCATAGCATGCAGGGAGCCCAAGAAAAATCGTGTACTTATCGGAGTGACGTAAGGTCGGAACCCTCCGATCGCTTTACGGAGTAATCAGGACCATAATTATAGGATCATAGTCATCGTAGAATCATCGTAGCATCATAGAATCATCATCATAGGATCATAGTCATCGTAGAATCATAGGCATCATAGTCATCATAGGAACATAGTCGCCGTAGGATCTTAGACATTATAGATCCATGGTCGTCATAGATCATAGTCATCATAGATCATAAAAAAAATTGGCAATATTGTAAAACTTAGTTTTTAAAGAAAAATGTATATTTTGAAAAACACTTGTAAACTTTTAGTAAAGAAAGAAAATATTGTGAAGCTTAGTTTTTAAAGAAAAAATGTATGTTTTGGAAAACACTTGCACTCTTTTAGTAAAGAAGATCATACATTGGGTCGAGGGTTTAGTTAAAAACAACTCTTATTTAATAGTCGAAAAGATGTCCAAAAGTTTATTAAATTATAGAATGAAAATAAGCTAAATGGAACAATAGGAGAGAATTCGGGAATAGTGGGCCCACCTCGAGTCAAACGAGGCGGCGTATCACATTTACGTATATTGAGCTTTCATGGCGTCACTGGGAGGGTCTTAGAGTAATCGAGTCTTATTTGGGTAAGACTCGAGGTTAAAGAAGTTTTTTCCGACATTTCGCAAGTTCTAATTCAATTCTACCGAATGAATAGTAACTATTTTCAATCTTAGATTCCGAGAAAAGGAATGATCCCCGGGACATGTGGTCAACTTAGTACGTCTAAGACATGCCATAGAAAGAAGGGTGAAGCCTTACATACCTTTTTCCGCTTCTTATGCTTCTCCAAATTCGAGCTCCAAATCCGCCAAAAATCTACAAATGGTCACATTTACCCAAGCCTTTAGTGATTGAATTAAGGAAGCCTTTAGTGTAAATTCCCCGAGAAGCTCCGCCCAATTCAACAACAACATACCCGAGAATGAACTCGGAATTTCAACAACAATGCCAACAACTCAATTCAGCATTTCCGTAAATGCGCCATCCCCGAGATTCTAGCTCGGCCCAATTCAACAACAACAACCCGAGAATGGAACTCGGCCACAATATCAACAACAATGCCAACAACTCAATTCAATTAGATTCCATCCAATTCATATAACTTTCAAACGATTCATTCAATATATTCATCCATCCAACACCTTCCAACTCAATGAATATTACAACATATATCTTTCTTATAAACTATATCAACAATCTTATATGTTAGCAAGATCATTTTCATCAATACAAGAAATCATGTTACAATCTCATTATGTTCCAAATCAGCCCACAACACTTTTGTCTTCAATTTAGATCATCAAACCTTCATTTTCTTCACATAATCCACAACAAACAACAACTACATACTACATAAAATTTGTCCATTCCTTGTCATGTCAAATCAGCCCATACGGCCACAACATCATTATATATAATTCCACGAGTCTCATTCATTATCTACACACTACAACAACACACAAACATGCTAGATTACACTAAATAAAATTGTTCATCATACTTGCATCAAACCACATACACACGGCCAACATCCAACATGCCCAAGCTTCATGATTTTTATCCATTTCCATGCACTATAACATGTCCAAAACATCCATAAAACATGTAAAAGAGGATTGAATCTTACCTCCTTCTCTTGCCTTCTTCACACGGCTAGGCTTGCTTTTTCTTCAAAACAAGTGGTTTCTTTCTTCCAACAACTAGTCCACAAGATAGAGGACCTTCTAATTAGTGGGAAAACAAGAAGAAATAATTTTTCCATGATCATTTGCCATGGCGATTTCAGCCACCATGGCCGTGACTCCTCTCTCTCTTTCTTTTTTTTTTTTTTTGTTTCTTTCTTTCTCTCCACTCTTCTAACTAGAAAAAATGACCAACTATATATATATATATATAGCCTCCATAAGCTCGGGGCACATGCCCCCTCTCTTTCTCTAGAAATTTCATTCTTTTTCTTGAATTTTCTTTAAATTCCCAAGGATGACTTAATTCCTTTCTTCTTTCCTAGAATTTTCTTAAAATACAAATATGGCCCCTTTCTTGAACTTTCATGAAACTCTTGTGAAATTCCCATTTTACCCTCAACTTTTCTCAATATTACCATTTTGTCCCTGGCCTTCCGCATTATTCCCACGACCCATTTTGCGATTTTCTCTTCTTGCCCTTAGCCTTTCTTAATATTTCCGTCCAATAATATTCATAAATAATATTCATAACCAACTCGGACATTAAAATTATTTTAGAACACGGTCTTGACCTTAATTTCTTACCATTATCCCACAACGTCCGAACGTACAAAATACGGCCGTAACAAGTGGTGTGACAAAGTGGTACCAACAACAATACCAATAACATCAGGGGTTAATTGAAAGTCGGTCATATAGTCCCGTTTATGGTGAAGCGCATCACATTTATAAACGTAAGGCCATGGGGCATCAGGGATTGTCTGATATTCATTTACTCGTCATAGATCACTCCAGAGCCAAGACATAGGAAAATGAAATTCCATATGTAAGCCTTACATACGACGGAAGAAGGCAAGCGACGACACGGAAAGGCCATAAGAGTACGTACGGATATATTTGTTACATTCATCAGAAACTTCGGATGGTTAGGATGTGATGTATAGCCGTATGCTCATAAGGTATTGTGGTATTTCTTTGCGTACGTATTTTGAATAATAAGAATTTGTGAAGGTGATATGGAAGATCGAAAAGGGCAAAACGGTTATTGTACAAGAAGGGACGTGTTACGAATATGTCCGGAATCGCGTAAAACCTTGATTTGCTCCAGTTATGTAGTAAAGGACATACGAGGAAGTGGACGTGATTATACCGGCATTAAGGCAACAAATTCCACCAAGGTTTCGAGGTTAAGCGTGCTCGGGTAGGAGTAATTTCGGGATGGGTGACCCCCGGGAAGTATGCAAGAAATTTCAAAGATTTAGTTGTGAGAGACAAATGAAAATTAGAATAGCCTAAGTGAAATTAGGATATACGAGATGGTTGGAGGCCATAAAAGGCCACGTAGCACGTACGTGCCGTACTAGAGAAGAGAGACGAGAAAGTACGCTACAACTTTGGAATTAGGACAGGCTTGAACGACGTTTGGAGGTATTGTGTGGACTAGTTGATAATAACTGTGTATATACATACGAATGCGTATGATGCCTCATTTGTGGTTGTATTAGTGGACACGTATGTCCTAACGACCGGCGCTACGGTAAACAAGACCTCAGTCGAGTAAAGGATACCGAAACCTGAGTGGTGGTAAGAAAATAAATGGTGCAAGTGATAGAAGATGAGCCGCTATTTTCGTTACGGTGCCAAGGATAGGAAAGTCTTAATACTCGATGTTTGAAAAAGAAAGTGAGTGAGTGGATGGTAAAGAAAGAGGTCAAAGTGTTAGAAAAAGGTGAAGAGTAAGGAAACCTCGGTAAGTGAAACCCCGAACGAAACTATCGGTAAAGTACGAGACTATTTGGGGTAAGAACTCAAGGATAGGCACGTGAAAAGAATAAAGTGTGGTAATATAGAGCGGGAGAAGAATATGTGAGACTCGAGAACCGATTTCAATAAGTGGGCTTAAAGTAATAGTGATTATGACAAGGGATGTGAAGCGAGCAAACGAATGATTAAGTCTTGTGATGACATAGACACAAAGGGAAAGAAAGATTTACGGTAAGAAGTTTTCGATACATTTTAGTCGAAAAAAAAAAAAGACATTATCGCCGTTGACGGATAAGAATCTCCCTTATAAAGGGGGGGAGAAACCATATTATATTAGGAAGGAATCACAACATCTTCAAATGTTAAGAAAGGGAATTTATTAGCTCGGGGCCGGAGTTTGAAACATATCGACGTATCAGAAGAATATATGAAAGGAGTAGAATGAATTGATAATGAAGGTACCGTGAGAATGGACATGGAAGGAAGAATAACTATAAAGGAACCCCACCCAAAGTGCTACAAAACCCCATAAGGTCAGTTGAACATTCGAGGACGAATGTTCTAAAGGGGGGAGGATGTTATAGCCCGTATTTTGCACGTCTGGATATTTCAAAGTCGTCGTGGAAAGTTAAGGCGAGACCATTTTCAAAAATTATTTTAATGCACAAGTGGTTATGAATGTTGCTTATGAACATTACTAGTATGGAAATATTAGGAAAGGCCAAGGGTAAAAAGAGGAATTTGTAAAATGGCCAATGGAAATAATGTGGAAGGCTAGGGGCGAAATGGTAATATTGAGAAAAGTCGAGGGGCAAAATGGGAATTTTACCTAAGGTTCATGAATGTTCCAAAAGGGCCATATTGGCCATGCAAAAAAAAAAAAAGAAAGAAAAAGAATGAAAAATGGTGACAAATTAGTCATCTTTATGACTAATATAAGAAATTTCTAGAAAGGGCATGTGCCCCTCACATGATTTGGAGGATATATATATATATATATATAGTCTTCATTTTATGCAAGAGAGTTGGAGAAGGAGAAAACAAAGAAAGAAAGAAGAGCAAAAAAAAATATAAGGACCCATTCGGCCAAGGCATGGAAAAATTGGGTCCATGAAATCTTGTTCCAAAAATTTATTTCTTCATGTATTCCTACTAATTTGAAGGCCCTCTTCAACATGGTATAGTTGTTGAAGCAAGAATCTCTCTCTTTGTTGCAAGTGGACAACTTAGCCAAGTTGAGGAATTGAGAAGAAAAGGTAAGAATTCAATCTTCTTTTATGTATTATGGATGCTTGTGAATGTTGTGGTGTGGGGAAATGAATAAAAATTATGAAAATAATGTGTGTTGTGAATGGGGCTGTGTATATGTATAGTGGTGAGAACAATGGTTCAACAATTTTATTTAGTGTTTTAGTTGTTTTTGTTATGGATTTTATATTGGAAATGGAAGTTTGATGATTTTGGTTGATATTGTGAATGTTTGGTGTTGGCCGTGTGGGTGTGTTGTGTTGTATGGAGATAATGGATTAATGTTATGAGTATTTTGGTTGTCGTAATGTATAGAAATAGATGAAAATCCATGAAAATATGCATGATGTGGTTGTGGCCGAATAAGGGGGTTGTTTTGGTAGCTATGGTAAATTGATTTTGTTTGATATTCTAGTTGTTGTTAATGTGGATTCTATGATGAAAATGATGGTTTGGTAGCTTGAAATGAAGTTGAAATCATTTGTGGATTACGGAAGAAGTTACTAAAATTAGAATGCATTTTGAATTGATTATTGAACTCGGAACATAGATGTTGGTATTGTTGTTGGTAGTTTGGCCGGGTTGAATTCCGGAATATTGATAATTGGCCGAGTTGTATTCTCGGGGATTGTATATTTACGGGGGGAGATCTTTGCCAAAATTTCGGGCAGAACATAAGTGGATTTACTTGAGAAATTAAGACAAGTGTTGATTCAAGATTAAATTCCTAAAGGCTTATAATCAATGTTTGGTATTTGTGACCAATTGTAGATTTTGAAGCATTTGGGACTTGAATTTGGAGAAGCTTAAGAAGCAGAAAAGGTATGTAAGGCTTACCCTTTCTTTCCCTTGGCATGTCCTAGATGTGATAGGTTATGATTGGAACCTCGGAGATGATTCTACTCTTAGAAATCCGAGCTTAAATTTGGTCCTTTTTCATTCAATGGAATTGAATTAGATACTTTATGTTTTGTTGGAAAAATAACTTAAACATCTTTAACTTTCACAAATGGAACCAAACTACTTTAAGACCTTCACGGGTGGTTCCATAAAGCTTAACGTCCGTAATTTCCGTACGCCACCTCGACGTGATCCGAGGTGGGCCCACAATTCCCGAGACCTAACTGTATTGCTCTATTTGGCCGATTTTCGTACAATAATTAAGGGTAAACTTTTGGCTATCATTCCGAGTTTGTTATGATTCGTATGTATTCTCTGGTATAAGTATCTGAAAATTGATACAAGTGTTTTGCTTTGACCATTCGGATATAAATATTCCGATATAAGTATTTTGATATAAGCATTCGACGTAAGTATTTTGATACAAGTGTTACGACACAAGTATATGATACAAGTATTTTGATATGAATATTTTGATATATGTAATCCGATATGAGTATCCGCTACGAGTATTCCGATATAAGTATTGTGATGTAAGAGTTCGATATAAGTATTCGACATTAGCATTCGACATGAATATTCCGATATAAGTATTCGGTAAAAGTATTTTGATCCGGATATGTAATCCGATATAAGGATCCGATGTGAGTAATCCGTTATGAATAATTTGCTACGAACATTCGATAGGAATATTTTCTCGTAACTCGATGTTTTGGTTGTCGACGACGTGAGTATGATTGTTCTATTGAGTCTTCGGATGTTGGTAAGTGTGTGTGTGCTTCGTCGGGTCCGGATATGTGTGCATATGGTTTCGGATTTTGGTATGTGTGCATATGGTTTCTCACGACTCGCTCGTGCATGTCCGAGTATGTCTCCTTTCACCGAGTCCGGGCCGTGACATGTTCTCGTGCGCATTCCACCGCATTGTTCACCGAGACCCACCAAAGAGAGGGTCGGGACATGTTATATGATGATGGCGCGCATCCGGACCGGATCCCTCTACCGAGTCCCTTATTGAAGGGCCGGGACACGTTATCCACCGAGTCCCTCACCGGCGGGCGGGACACGTTACATGCATACATGACGGTTGATGTTGGCATATATGATTATATTCACCGAGTCCCTCACTCGAGGGCCGGGACACGTTATGCATATGTGACATATTCACCGAGTCCCTCACTCGAGGGCCGGGACACGTTATTTGTACACGTGATGTATTCATGGATCGGGCTGCACGTTCCGCAAAGAATACACGGTATGATGTTCTACGAGTATGCATGCATGGGTCGTTATACGCATATGTGATACATGATATTGGCATACGCAACGATTTATATGATCTACCGCGTCCCTCACTAAAGGGTCGGATCTCGTTATGTGTATATGTATATATGATGACGTATGATGTCGGCACGCACGGTCCGTATATTGGAAAGTAAGTATTCGCACTGGATGACTTATCTATTTTCTCGTACTTTTTCCGTCCTATGACATCGGTATACTTACATATGATCCGTGTCGGATAAGTAAGTATTTTGGTATTCCGGATGTTGTACCCGATTCCGCACTTTTGTTCCCGTTACGATTCTCGTTTTTCTCGTATTTCATGCCTTACATACTCGCACATATTCCGTACCGACCCCTCTTCTCCGGGGCCGCGTTTCATGCCGCGTGTACTCCCGCATGATTAGCGACCATTACGAAGATGTTGTGTGGGTTGGCAGCTCCACTTGCTCTCGGGTGTTGCGAGTCGAGTTTGTATGATATGCTTTCGGATGGATGTTAGAGACTTTGTACAGCGTCGTGGGTGTTGGTTGTCGGTCGTAAGCGGCTCCGTCGGCCGATATGTCGGTACGTGTTATGTATTGAGTTTTGTATGGTTATAGATTTGTTCGGTTTGGAAGCTACGAGAAAAAGTATTTCTGAAGAAAAAATTTTACTATGTATTTTATCTTATTTGATTTAAAAAGTTTGACGCGATTTTGTACGTAGTAAGAGTCTGAGGGTTCGCTCGGCTCTAGGTAAGGGTCGGGTGCCCATCACACCCTAATAAGGTTAGGGTGTGACAAAGTGGTATCGAGAAGGTGTCCGTCCTAGGGGTTGTACGCAAAGTCGTGTCGGTAGAGTCCTGTTTATGGTGTGAAGCGCGCCACATTTATAAACGAGGAGGCTACGGGCATCTAGGGATTGTTGACCTTCTTTTCGTCATAGATCGTGCGATAGAGCCAAGACATAGGAAAATGAAATTCCATATGTAAGCCTTACATACGACGGAAGAAGGCAAGCGACGACTGGAAAGGCCATAAGAGTACGTACGGATATATTTGTTACATTACCGAAACAGAAAATTTCGGATGGTCGGGATGTGATGTATAGCCATGCCTTGCGTCGGATTTTGAATAATAAGAATTTGTGAAGGTGATATGGAAGGCGAAAAGGGCAAAACGGTTATTGTACAAGAAGGGACGTGTTACGAATATGTCCGGAATCAAAACCTTGATTTGCTCCGTTATGTAGTAAAGGACATACGAGGAAGTGGACGTGATTATACCAGCATTAAGGCACCAAATTCCACCAAGGTTTCGAGGTTAAGCGTGCTCGGTGGGAGCAATTTCGGGATGGGTGACCCCGCAGGAAGTATGCAAGAAATTTCAAAGATTTAGTTGTGAGAGACAAATGAAAAATTAGAATAGCCTAAGTGAAATTAGGATATACGAGATGGTTGGAGGCCATAAAAGGCCACGTAGCACGCGACAGGCCAGACTAGAGAAGAGACAGAAAGTACGCTACAGCTTTGGAATTAGGACAGGCTTGAACGACGTTTGGAGGTATTGTGTGGGCTAGTTGATAATAACTGTGTATATACATACGAATGCGTATGATGCCTCATTTGTGGTTGTATTAGTGGACACGTATGTCCTAACGACCGGCGCTACGGTAAACAAGACCTCAGTCGAGTAAAGGATACCGAAACCTGAGTGGTGGTAAGAAAATAAATGGTGCAAGTGATAGAAGATGAGCCGCTATTTTCGTTACAGGCCAAGGATAGGAAAGTCTTAATACTCTGATGTTTGAAAAAGAAAGTGAGTGAGTGGATGGTAAAGAAAGAGGTCAAAGTGTTAGAAAAAGGTGAAGAGTAAGGGAACCTCGGTAAGTGAAACCCCGAACGAAACTATCGGTAAAGTACGAGACTATTTGGGGTAAGAACTCAAGGATAGGCACGTGAAAAGAATAAAGTGTGGTAATATAGAGCGGGAGAAGAATATGTGAGACTCGAGAACCGATTTCAATAAGTGGGCTTAAAGTAATAGTGATTATGACAAGGGATGTGAAGCGAGCAAACGAATGATTAAGTCTTGTGATGACATAGACACAAAGGGAAAGAAAGATTTACGGTAAGAAGTTTTCGATACATTATGCGCCGAGTCGGAAAATCTCCCTTATAAAGGGGGGGGGGGGGAGACCATATTATATTAGAAAGGAATCACAACATCTTCAAATGTTAAGAAAGGGAATTTATTAGCTCGGGGCCGGAGTTTGAAACATATCGACGTATCAGAAGAATATATGAAAGGAGTAGAATGAATTGATAATGAAGGTACCGTGAGAATGGACATGGAAGGAAGAATAACTATAAAGGAACCCCACCCAAAGTGCTACAAAACCCCATAAGGTCAGTTGAACATTCGAGGACGAATGTTCTAAAGGGGGAGGATGTTATAGCCCGTATTTTGCACGTCTGGATATTTCAAAGTCGTCGTGGAAAGTTAAGGGCGAGACCATTTTCAAAAATTATTTTAATGCACAAGTGGTTATGAATGTTGCTTATGAACATTACTAGTATGGAAATATTAGGAAAGGCCAAGGGTAAAAAGAGGAATTTGCAAAATGGCCAATGGAAATAATGTGGAAGGCTAGGGGCGAAATGGTAATATTGAGAAAAGTCGAGGGGCAAAATGGGAATTTTACCTAAGGTTCATGAATGTTCCAAAAGGGCCATATTGGCCATGCAAAAAAAAAAAAAGAGAAAGAAAAAGAATGAAAAATGGTGACAAATTAGTCATCTTTATGACTAATATAAGAAACTTCTAGAAAGGGGCATGTGCCCCTCACATGATTTGGAGGATATATATATATATATATATATATATATATATATATATATATATATATATATATATATATGAGAAGTCTTCAAAGAGAGTTGGAGAAGGAGAAAACAAAGAAAGAAAGAAAAAAAAAAATAAGGACCCATTCGGCCAAGGCATGGAAAAATTGGGTCCATGAAATCTTGTTCCAAAAATTTATTTCTTCATGTATTCCTACTAATTTGAAGGCCCTCTTCAACATGGTATAGTTGTTGAAGCAAGAATCTCTCTCTTTGTTGCAAGTGGACAACTTAGCCAAGTTGAGGAATTGAGAAGAAAAGGTAAGAATTCAATCTTCTTTTATGTATTATGGATGCTTGTGAATGTTGTGGTGTGGAGAAATGAATAAAAATTATGAAAATAATGTGTGTTGTGAATGTGGCCGTGTAGTAGTAATATGGCCGTGTATATGTATAGTGGTGAGAACAATGGTTCAACAATTTTATTTAGTGTTTTAGTTGTTGTTGTTATGGATTTTATATTGGAAATGGAAGTTTGATGATTTTGGTTGATGTTGTGAATGTTTGGTGTTGGCCGTGTATATGGCATGCTTGGCCGTGTGGGTGTGTTGTGTTGTATGGAGATAATGGATTAATGTTATGAGTATTTTGGTTGTCGTAATGTATAGAAATAGATGATCCCTGAAAATATGCATGATGTGGTTGTGGCCGAATAAGGGGCTGTTTTGGTAGCTATGGTAAATTGATTTTGTTTGATATTCTAGTTGTTGTTAATGTGGATTCTATGATGAAAATGATGGTTTGGTAGCTTGAAATGAAGTTGAAGTCATTTGTGGATTACGGAAGAAGTTACTAAAATTAGAATGCATTTTGAATTGATTATTGAACTCGGAACATAGATGTTGGTATTGTTGTTGGTAGTTTGGCCGGGTTGAATTCCCGGAATATTGATAATTGGCCGAGTTGTATTCTCGGGGATTGTATATTTACAGGGGAGATCTTTGCCAAAATTTCATTGAGAACATAAGTGGATTTACTTGAGAAATTAAGACAAGTGTTGATTCAAGATTAAATTCCTAAAGGCTTATAATCAATGTTTGGTATTTGTGACCAATTGTAGATTTTGAAGCATTTGGGACTTGAATTTGGAGAAGCTTAAGAAGCAGAAAAGGTATGCAAGGCTTACCCTTTCTTTCCCTTGGCATGTCCTAGATGTGATAGTTTATGATTGGAACCTCGGAGATGATTCTACTCTTAGAAATCCGAGCTTAAATTTGGTCCTTTTTCATTCAATGGAATTGAATTAGATACTTTATGTTTTGTTGGAAAAATAACTTAAACATCTTTAACTTTCACAAATGGAACCAAACTACTTTAAGACCTTCACAGGTGGTTCCATAAAGCTTAACGTCCGTAATTTCCGTACGCCACCTCGACATGATCCGAGGTGGGCCCACAATTCCCGAGACCTAACTGTATCGCTCTATTTGGCCAATTTTCGTACAATAATTAAGGGTAAACTTTTGGCTATCATTCCGAGTTTGTTATGATTCGTATGTATTCTCGGTATAAGTATACGGAAATTCTGATACAAGTGTTTTGCTTTGACCATTCGGATATAAACATTCCGATATAAGTATTTTGATATAAGCATTCTGACGTAAGTATTTTGATATAAGTGTTCTGACACAAGTATATGATACAAGTATTTTGATATGAATATTTTGATATATGTAATCTGATATGAGTACTCCGCTACGAGTATTCGATATAAGTATTGTGATGTAAGAGTTACGATATAAGTATTCTGACATTAGCATTCTGACATGAATATTCCGATATAAGTATTCAGTAAAAGTATTTTGATCTGGATATGTAATCGATATAAGGATCTGATGTGAGTAATACGTTATGAATAATTTGCTACGAACATTCGATAGGAATATTTTCCGTAACTCGATGTTTTGGTTGTCGACGACGGGGAGTATGATTGTTCTATTGAGTCTTCGGATGTTGGCGTGTGTGTGTGTGCTTACGTCGGTCCGGATATGTGTGCATATGGTTTCATATTTTGGTATGTGTGCATATGGTTTCTCACGACTACGCTCGTGCATGTACGAGTATGTCTCCTTTCACCGAGTCCGGGCCAGGACATGTTCTCGTGCGCATTCCTTTTGCATTGTTCACCGAGACCCACCAGTAGAGGGCCGGGACATGTTATATGATGATGGCGCCAGATCCGGACCGGATCCCCTCTACCGAGTCCCTTATTGAAGGGCCGGGACACGTTATCCACCGAGTCCCTCACTGGCGGGCCGGGACACGTTACATGCATACATGACGGTTGATGTTGGCATATATGATTATATTCACCGAGTCCCTCACTCGAGGGCCGGGACACGTTATGCATATGTGACATATTCACCGAGTCCCTCACTCGAGGGCTGGGACACGTTGTTTGTACATGTGATGTATTCATGGATCGAAGGTTGCACGTTCGCGACAATACACGGTATGATGTTCTACGAGTATGCATGCATGAGTACGTTATACGCATATGTGATACATGATATTGGCATACGCAACGATTCTCATCTACCGCGTCCCTCACTAAAAGTGCGGGATACGTTATGTGTATATGTATATGTATATGATGACGTATGATCGGCACGCACGGTCCGTATATTGGAAAGTAAGTATTCGGCACTACGGATGACTTATCTATTTTCTATACTTTTCTGTCCTATGACATCGGTATACTTACATATGATACGTGTCGGATAAGTAAGTATTTTGGTATTCGGATGTTGTACCCGCCCGCACTTTTGTTCCGGTTACGATTATCTGTTTTCTGTATTTCATGCCTTACATACTCAGTACATATTCCGTACTGACCCCCTCTTCTCCGGGGGCTGCGTTTCATGCCGCGCAGGTACTCCCAGATGATTAGCAGCCATTACAGAAGATGTTCCAGCTGGGTTGGCAGCTCCACTTGCTCCTGGAGTGTTGCCGAGTCAGAGTTTGTATGATATGCTTTACGGATGGATGTTAGAGACTTTGCGAACGCAGCGTCGTGGGTGTTGGTTGTCGATGCAGCAAGCGGCTCCGTCGGCCGATATGTCGGTCTGCGTTATGTATTGAGTTTTGTATGGTTATAGATTTGTTCGGTTTGGAAGCTACGAGAAAAAGTATTTCTGAAGAAAAAAAATTTACTATGTATTTTATCTTATTTGATTTAAAAAGTTTGACGCGATTTTGTACGTAGTAAGAGTCTGAGGGTTCGCTCGGCTCTAGGTAAGGGTCGGGTGCCCATCACACCCTAATAAGGTTAGGCGGTGACAGTGTGGGTCCTACCTATGGCCATGTGTCCATATCCTTAATTGTGGGGCTTAAGTGTCAATATGGCAAAGTTGTGGCAAAAAAATAAGACAAAGTAATTTTTATGGAAAATTCAAGACAAATTAGTCTTCTTTCAAGAAGACTCTAGAGAAATAGAAGAAGGAGACATGTGAAAATTTTATGATTGGAAGGGACTAAAATATAAATATGGAAAGATGACTAGTTCATCCTTATTTAAGAATTGGAAAGGGAAAAAAAAAAAAAGAAAGAAGCAAGAGAAAGGAGGGGGTTCGGCCCTAGGAAAAAAAAAAAAAAAAGAGAGAAAAATTCCCAGGCCTTCAACTTTGATTCAAAAAGTATAATTTTCTTGTATTGCTACTAAGTTCAAGATTCTCTTCAAGGTGGTATAATTATTTTGGCAAGAAAGTGACTTTGGTGGCAAGTGGAGATGTTACACCCCGGATAAATTTTCATTCATGCGTGGAATCGAATAAATGAAGGGAAAGGATTACGGGTATCGAATCGATGAAGTGTCGAATTAGTTTCGAGAAGGACCCGTCGACCATATATGGACTTAGACCATTCGTCAACGGGTAGCACGAAGCAAAGGATCGCTCGTCACGAGATGCGGCACCATATGCGACTCGCATTGAACATGCGAATCGCAGAAAAGCAGCAGACCATCGCAGTAGTGCCCGATTGAGAAGTGGTTCTCTGGCACCACCTGCGACACTAAATGCGACTCGCATGTGTGACATGCGACTCGCATGTAGTGTCGCATGTCATGCCGATTCAGATTTTCTTTGAACACCTTTAAATAGATCCAATTCGTCCAACATTTCATTTTTTCTCCATTTTGTGACCTAGAAAACCTCTAGAACTCTCTCTAATATTCATCTACAAGAAAACCCAAAGGAAATCCATGATCAATAACATCAAAACCATGAACCAAGAGTGTGAGACCTAAGTAGAAGTCATCTTCTCCAAGGAATCCCAAGAAAGAAGAAGTAGGGTTTTGGAGCTAAGGAAGTATTCTCATCCAAGGCTTGTCCAAGCATCATCCAAGGTAAGATTCATGATTATCCTACGTGATTTAGGGTGTTGTAAGGTTAAGAAACATGGATTGTAGAAAAGCATAAGGAATGGGTCTTGAATGGGTGAATAGTGCCTACGAATGATGGTAGTTGGGTAGAATCATAAAGGATGATATGCTATGATCGTAAATATGTTGTAAATGATGTTTTAGCTATGAAATGAGTATTGTATATGCGAAAATGCGACGATGAGCTATATTCATGAATGAAGGGAAACTAGAGAAATTGGTTGGTTATGCTCAATGTATCCGAATGTCGAGTATTAATTGTAATGTTGTGAACGTTGTGTGAATGATGGAAGTTGATATAGAACATGGGAAGAGTAGTATAAACAAAGGAAGTCTTTGTCCAATTCTCCCTAGAATGTGTAGAACGATCTTATAGTCAATTAACTAATGCTAGTTCAAATCCTCTCATGAAGGTGACGACGTGGCATCGAAAGAGAATAGGAGGACGATAGCTTAGCTAAACGACCAGGTATGTGAGGCTAGTCCTTTCTTTCCAATGGCATGAATCCCATAGTAGAAGTTCTTTCGCTCTTCATGAGTTGATGTATTCCAAGAAGCTAAAAGCTTTGGATCCATAAATGTTTATATAAGATAAGAGATATGATATGATGATGCCATATTGATAATGATGCTATTCATCTTTTCTACTCACCTCATATGTTGATTCCTTCGAGGTGAGCGTATTTGCTTATAATTGTTCATAGTAAGGTAGGGGATTCACGACCTTCCGTCGCCCCGATAGAACACGATCAGCTATAGTCCCTTGTATATATATATATGATAAGTACATTATTATGCAAGCGATACATGATGAAGCATAACATGATAAGTATAAGAGTATGATATGAGCATATTAAGAGCATGTCATGAGCATTTCACACCGCGCCTAGTTGGCCGGGCAGTCACCGCCAAGGCGGGCAGCTATACGATATACCATGGCCGGTTGGCATGGGCAGACACCACTAGTGGGCGGCATGAGATGATACCCGGACGCGGGATGCCTGGACGCGGGCTAATACTATTGAGCATTACACCGTACCGATAAGGACGGGCAGTTAGCATATTGTGCACACATGAGATCATGATGAGTATGAGTAAGACGGCATGCATTATTTATTTTTTTATTGTCAGTCAGATTCAGATATATCATATTGATGTCGGCATTATGTTATCCACGTTCTCCCTCATTGTTTATGTCTCTCATACTCGGTACATTATTCGTGCGCGACGTCCGTTTCTTGGACGCGCCGTGTTCATCACGAGGTGGCGAGGGGAGGGCGAGCTTGACCCGGATCTATAGTTCGGCAGTGGGGCCGACCGAGAGCACTCCATTGTTCGGAGGTGCTTATATGGCTATTCTTTTGTTGTATATATATATGTATATTCATTTTGGGTATAACGGAGCCTTGTTCCGTACATATGTAAGTACGTCAGTAGAGGCTCGTAGATACGCAGTGTGGGCTAGATGGTCTTTTGAGATAACATTGCATTATATATGTCAGTTGTTTTGGCCGAAAGGCATTTGTATATAAAGCAGTTATGTTCTTATATAAATCATGATTTTCTATAAATTTATGTATTAGAGAGCAGAGAGCTTTAATAGAGGAATGATGAAGAATAGAATGAGAGGTGCTCGTGGGTAGCCTCGGGTACCCGTCGCGGCCCCTAGCTGGGTCGTGACAGGAGAATTGAAGAAAAAGGTAAGAATCTTATGTTTCCTTTATGCTATGGAAGTTATAAATGTGTTGTAGTATGTGGAAATGAGTGAAAAGTATGAAATTTGTGTCTTGTGGGTATGTATGTGTGTGGCCGTGTATATAGTGTGTTGTGGCCGTGTATATGGTGTATTGTCATGGCCTTGTTGACAACAAAAGTTTGATGAATTTAGTTGGGGTTGTGAATTGTGGGAGTGGACCGAATGTGTGTATGAATGGTGTGAAATATGAACCAATTCCCATGTAGTAATTTAGTTGTTGTTAATATGTACCTTATGATGCAAATCAGAATATGATGTTTCTTGTGAAATTGTAAGTGTTGGAAAGTTGTGGTAGAAGTTAATGTGAGTTGAACGTAGTCTTCCGCATTGATGAAAAATAATGTCGCTAGGATATGGATTGTGAATGTAGTTCATGAGTTGGAAGATAGAAAATGTGTTGGGAATGTTTATGTGAAAGA